>NC_139350.1:123396241-123412241 GCF_055883805.1 Amblyomma maculatum
AGCTGAATGTTTAAATTTGGGAAAGAGAATTTTTATTTGATCAGGTAATTATTTCAAAATTTCTCACTTTTGGCAAATTTGCAAAGTTTTCAAGCTGCTGCAGGAAAAAAAAAAAAGGTGTATATACAAGTGAAGAAGTTTTCGTTAAACTACATAGAGCGTCCCTCTTTTATTGCATCTGCATTTGTAAAATTTGCAGCATGCACACATTTTGAATATTGCTCGTCCACATATGTGTACGAAGAGAATGAATGTTCATATTTGAACGTTTGATACACTGTAGTTGGTCTTCTGGGTGTAACTTCTATTTTGTTTGTGTTGGGGAAGTGGGAAACGTGTCTAACAACAGGGTTTTATAATTTTTGTAAGCGTGAACGGCTTGATTTCGCTCTTGTTTGCTTCCAGCGGTGTGAAGCTTAAAAGCAAGCACCTCGCCAAACTGTGTCACGCTGCTTTATTCGGTCATGTGTATTTATTTATTTATTTCATATTCCCTGATGGCCCACGCAGAGTGGGCGGTACAGATTTGAGAGGGGGTGGGTGGTACAGTCAGCGGCACTTCCGTCCCGTCTAGTTCTCCACGCGGGGCCGAAAGGAGGAAAGAAAAAGCTAGAGGAGGACTTCTCCCTCGCGCCTAAAGTTTCCTCTCGCACTGACGGCGCCGCCGACTCCACTGCGTAGCTTGCTTCGTCCTCGCGTGAACCGCTGCAACCGTTACGACTGCGCTCGTTTTGAATTAGAACCGTCGTCGGCGTCGGTCGTCAGCGTAGCCTAGCGCTGTGAATTCTCTGCGTCTTGGCTTATCGGCCAAAGTCGCGATTTTTCGTCGCGGTTCTTTTACTCTGTGCATCTCATTCCTGCTGGCTCTTCGCCCCTTCGTGAGACGAGAGACTTGTCTGCGTGCACGTCCAGTTCCGTGGACCCATCTCGTCTGCTGATTGTGCTGGCCATTACAGTCGGCGATATCCGCTGTGTTTCGTGTTGTTGAACTTGTTACCTTCATACACTGTGGAGAGACGTAAGTGCGTTTCGAAGAAGATGGTTCTTCCAGGAAGGATAGCGTAAATTTTTAATAATGCATTTTGGTTATGTATAGCACAGTTACATGTGATTACTTGCATCAAATTCCAACCACTAAGTAACTAGAACGCAGGTATTTGCTCCATGTTTCTACATTGCTTTGATGGTATGGAATGCGTAGAATGAATATGTGCATCATTTATTTAATTTCATGTCAACTGTACACATGCTGACAGAAGCAGTGTCGGCAAACTGGGTTCTTTTGTAGTGATAAAGCAAGCATGCAAGATTACAATGTTAGCGCAGAACACAGAACACTACTGTAAACTTTAGGCTATGTAAAGTGTGTGTGTGTATGAGAGATACCTCGTCGCATCTTTTCGTTTTCTGTTTCACGTGCAGTTAATAAAACAGGGAAACGATATCTGCTGTTCTCTGTGCTATTTCTTGCTGCGGTCGGGTACGCTTGCTCGCGAGCGCCTGCGCCCTCGAGAGCGCTATGCTTGTGTTTTTTCTTTCCATCATACTGTTCCTACAGCGAGCCGGTCGCGCCGCGGCAGGACGACGATGCGGTAGAAAATCCACGGGCAGAGCGTTCTCCCGGGCGCAGGCGAGCGCGCGACCCGCGCTGCTTGAAAAACCTACCGACACCCCCTTCAGCGCACCGTTTTTTTGGACCGCTCCGCTATACGGCTTCCCCCGTCAAGTCCATTTTTTACGCGCCCCCTCCCGCTATAATGGGGAGTTTGACGCTAGCGTCTGTAATTCGTGGCCGCTGGGTGGTATAGGGAGTTTCACCTGATTTTAGGGAGCCTGCGCTGCATAAGTAGCGCTACAATTGCCCCGCATCGTGACTCAAAAATGTTGCTATTAGCCGCTTGGTTCGCAATAAACGACCGAGCATATTCAGCACTGTTATAGATACGCGTGTGACAGATAACGTCCTTGCCCAGGCGCTCTGGATGCAGCCCAGTTACCTGACACAAGCCACGCAAAGTTACGACAGAGCGTGCAATCTGATCCCTGTAAACTCATGCAGGTGGCGTGAAAACGCCCTAAAAAGCCTCCTCAGGAGCATTTGCTCTTCTCGCTAGGATATGTGTTAGGCTGCAGCGATCGACACAGCAAACTTCATTGTAGGTTGCCTGTAGAAAACTGGAAGCTCAACCTAATGAATAAATGAATGCATGATGACGACTCAAATCTAGCTCTCCGGGCAGTCATAACAGAAGTGGTAAATATACAAAATTAAACCGCGGCTCAGCCCATCGGGGCTCTCAGAACCGATATCCTCGCGGCTGACGATGACTATCATTTTCTTACGCCTAGCGACAAAGTAGGCGATAACGTCGGACGCAGCCTCAACTTAGAGAAAGGGATTTAGTGTTCAAACGCCTAGGCTCCCTAGCTAGGGAAATAGCACACGCGTTTCGAATTAGGCTCTGCACCCATCACGACATGTCACTAGCGGACGTTGCAATTGCGCCATACTTCCGGCACTCGTCGTGCGCTGTTTCGGTTGCGTGAGGAAAGAAACGTTGAATTTCATCGAGCTGCATGGCTCTAGAAAATGATTTTTTCTTCGTTTCAAAAACTGATTTGGCATCCCCTCGCCCACACCTTCAAACTGCCTATTGGATTTAAGCGTCCAGCTACAATAATTAAAAAGTGATTTAAGAAAATTTTGTTAATTACGCTCATAATTACAGTCGTTTTGCAGCAAGTTATGTTCACTTCGGCAGAGAGTGTGTTCCTGCAAATATTGCTTTTATATTTTGAGTCTACTATTCTTTAAAATTACTTAGTCTTTCCATAACACCTTATATCTATCAATTGGCACCTAATCTGCTTAAAAGTGGGATAATTAGTACCACATTATTTGACTGAGTTATTGATAAATTCCTTCATCCAGGTCTGCATGGAGCTGCATAATTTTTCCCGTTCCTTTTGATGCTAATTTACTTGGCAACTAAGGGCGACGGTTAGCCCCAGTGCCTCATTTCAGTCATTTATTTCGAGCTGATCCAATAGTTGGTCTTCGAAACTGTCTGTCTTTTTTTGTTGCTTAAGCAAAGCCTCACATCTCTTTCTGTGGGCGGTGTTGCCAATGGTAGCGGCGTTGCTGTTGATAGCTCTTGCTGAGGTGGAATATACAGGAGACCTTCCACTGCTGATGGTGATGGTGGGGCGCTGCGCATCCTTGCAAATATGCTCTCCGTGGTCTCTCCACAATCACCACTAGAGTACGAAGGTTCTCGAATGCTGCATGTAGATCTGCAGATAAAAGGCTGGCATTGTTCGAGGAAAAACAATTGCGCGTTTGGGAAGCTAAAGAAAATCGTTATCGGCCTATTTTGTTTGTCGACGTTGCTCAGAGAATGCTTAAGGCTTCTTTGGAGGAACGATATCGTATATATCGTATATTATGCGGCGCATACTTCAGAAAGAGCTTGAAAAGTCGATTGCACAATCGTAGGTGTAGTGCCCAGTGCGCAAGAAGTCAAGTTAACATCAATGAGACAGGCTCATGTTCAATCTACAGTTACGGGAAAGGACATTGGAGACACGAGAAAAATCGCTACTCTGAAGATTCCGTGCTAAATAGAAGAATGCGGCCAACTCCAACAAACTTGTGTATTCTAAATGAAAGCATGAAAAATGACAAAAAAGATAATCTTAAATGAAAAATTAATAATCACGCAAACATGAAAAATTCCAAGCACAAAGCGAATGACGGGCGCTATGCTTGCTTCACCCCATAAAAGCGGTGTCGTGTAAATAAACTTTAGAAAAACAAAGTACCTGTGAATATGGAACACTGTGATCAAAGGAGCTGAAAGACCATGCAGCAAAGAAATGTTTGCTGATATCTCTGAATAAGTGTAAAAGCTCCTTTCTCGGACGGCCGCAATCCCTCTAAAATGCCATTGATTCAGCGAATTCCCAGGTTCCCCGTGACACATAAGCGCTGCCGCTCCTTTCGGTCGCCTCAATAGCCTTCAGTTCTCGGGCGTACCGGCCCCTCAACCATTTTCATAATTTCAAGCAGTCTTCAGCTGAAACGAGAACAGCATGGCAAAACCACCGATGGTGACTGCGTACAGTTGCGGGCAAGTATTCACACGAGCATGGCCGCTCAACTGAAACACAGTAGGTGAGACACGAAGCGGTGACGTTCGCACCTTCGCGAGGCCTGAGAACAGTATGCGTACAGTTGATGCAATTAACTACTGCCTTCGTTACACTCCTTCATTTCGCAACCCTTTTTATTCTCACAGAAGCTCAATTCTGCCTTTTACTTCTTTCCTTACTGGCACATCTTAAACATGTGGGCCGAAAATTTGAAAAAAAAAGGAAAAAAAAATGCGCCTATCAGTTCCAAAACAGCGAGAAACATGTGCATCCATGGGCGCGCCGGCTGAGGTAGCACAAATATGGAGGCCGCGGCGGCACCGCCATAGCGTTTGCGGTACTTTCCCAGATCAAGTAACAACCTCTGATGTCGGCCGACCCCGGCGCAACCCCCACGAAACGCAGTCGGTTGCATTCGGCGCTCGGAGCCGTCACACCGCGCCGGTGCTGCCGCTACTCCGGTAACTCAAGCAACAACACGGCACGCTGTACGCTAAATGTATCCATTATCGCACTGCGTACGAAAATGAGCATGCTCTCGATGCGAGTCTAGACACAGAGAGATTTTGCTTGCTGGCGACGCACTGACGTATACTGGTTAACGTAGTCCTCCTACGCAGGCGCACTGGCCGCGATTGCACTCACCTTTGTCAATGCGAGTGCGCAGGAGGGGTCCGGCAAACCGGTATAAATCTACGTCAGCACGTCTTCGGCAAGCCTAATCTCTCTATTCAAATTTTGCAAAGTGATGTGCATATTATGTGCAGGAATAACTACCGATTATCGGCTGCGCTCAGGTATGCAAACAGTCGTATTGGGCAGCCACCTTGCCATTCTAGGTAATCCAGGGCTCTGTGATTACACACTGGATCAATTCATTGAAGAGAAGGAGTGGTAGAAACGTTATTAGATCGCGGAAATGGAAGTTTAAGGCGCTTTGCATTCTTTCTTTTCCTGTCCGCAGGGGCTCTGCTGTCGTGGCCCGTAGCCCGCAAGCAGCGCCGCAGCCGCACCGCATTCACGCAGCAGCAGCTGTCGGCGTTGGAGCACAGCTTCGCGAAGGCGCCCTATCCGGATGTGTGGACGCGAGAGAACCTCGCGATTCGCACCAACCTGCCGGAGGCCCGCATCCAGGTATGAAAAATTCCAGGGGTGCCGTTAGATGGGCTTAGTTGCAATAATGCGAAAGCGTTGCTTTTCTTGATGCCGATTATATTGCTGCGTATTCCTTCCTTTATGCGCTTGCCCTTGCTGACACGCATTTGGCGCTATAATTCAAAGGGTATTTCAGGCTAGAGGTCCATTTGCTGCTTCCGGGCGAGAGCCGCACAAGGCTGCTGTGCTGGAGTGTTTTGGGTCAACCTCGCTAAATGGCACAATGCGTCTAACGTTAGATTCATTGTCTTTTGTTTCAGAATGTATATAGCAGGTTTCGAAACGCTTTCGTTGTTCATTTCATTAATCTTCATTTTGTCATTTTTATCTTTTTCTGACATCCACTGTTGCAATTTCACTCAGTGCCCTCCGGCCTCCTTACGCTACACAAGGAGAATAGACTTCTCCATATAGACCAACACCGATCTGTGACGTAAGCACAATGCGGTGGCGCTTCTGTCGTGAGGCGGGGCCGACTGGAGGGGAAAAGTAAGGTTAGCGCCCATAGGAATACGCAGAACCGAAATATTTTAAAGTGTCTTCCCATTTGACGGGGCACCTATGATGTCGTTATTCGGCACAGAGCAACCATGAACAGATCTCGAAAGATGAAATCTTATTTCGCAGGCGAAGTATTTTTAAAACACCGCTAAACGTATAGGGTGAGAGTTTGGAGGGCGGCTCATACAAACGCATGTAAACACAACTTACCGTAACCTTTTTCTCGTCTCTGATATCGCCAAAAGTGGTGACCGGTCGTTAAACGTTGGCCAGCGCTTTAATGAAGTCTGATAGAGTATGCTGCGGCATTGCGGAGGCAACCTACATTTCAACCCCTCGTTGTCTAGAATCTGAGTTAGAATTGCATTGCGGTAGCGCGGCCCATACAAAATATATGTAAAGAATGGTTCGCAAAGAAACTGATTTTACGCCTACGAAAGCAGTCGTTTGTTCAGAGCTGGTGCATTATTTTAAGACCACGAATATATGCACGCAACAACATTTCGCGTCAGACATCTCTGTAAAGCATATTTATCAGTAAATGTGTGCGGCGTGTTTCGAGAAGAACGCCGCCAGGAGACGAGTCGCCCAAGCGGCATCTGTGTGTGTGTGTGTGTGTGTGTGTGTGTGTGTGTGTGTGTGTGTGTGTGTGTGTGTGTGTGTGTGTGTGTGTGTGTGTGTGTGTGTGTGTGTGTGTGTGTGTGTGTGTGTGTGTGTGTGTGTGTGTGTGTGTGTGTGTGTGTGTGTGTGTGTGTGTGTGTGTGTGTGTGTGTGTGTGTGTGTGTGTGTGTGTGTGTGTGTGTGTGTGTGTGTGTGTGTGTGTGTGTGTGTGTGTGTGTGTGTGTGTGTGTGTGTGTGTGTGTGTGTGTGTGTGTGTGTGTGTGTGTGTGTGTGTGTGTGTGTGTGTGTGTGTGTGTGTGTGTGTGTGTGTGTGTGTGTGTGTGTGTGTGTGTGTGTGTGTGTGTGTGTGTGTGTGTGTGTGTGTGTGTGTGTGTGTGTGTGTGTGTGTGTGTGTGTGTGTGTGTGTGTGTGTGTGTGTGTGTGTGTGTGTGTGTGTGTGTGTGTGTGTGTGTGTGTGTGTGTGTGTGTGTGTGTGTGTGTGTGTGTGTGTGTGTGTGTGTGTGTGTGTGTGTGTGTGTGTGTGTGTGTGTGTGTGTGTGTGTGTGTGTGTGTGTGTGTGTGTGTGTGTGTGTGTGTGTGTGTGTGTGTGTGTGTGTGTGTGTGTGTGTGTGTGTGTGTGTGTGTGTGTGTGTGTGTGTGTGTGTGTGTGTGTGTGTGTGTGTGTGTGTGTGTGTGTGTGTGTGTGTGTGTGTGTGTGTGTGTGTGTGTGTGTGTGTGTGTGTGTGTGTGTGTGTGTGTGTGTGTGTGTGTGTGTGTGTGTGTGTGTGTGTGTGTGTGTGTGTGTGTGTGTGTGTGTGTGTGTGTGTGTGTGTGTGTGTGTGTGTGTGTGTGTGTGTGTGTGTGTGTGTGTGTGTGTGTGTGTGTGTGTGTGTGTGTGTGTGTGTGTGTGTGTGTGTGTGTGTGTGTGTGTGTGTGTGTGTGTGTGTGTGTGTGTGTGTGTGTGTGTGTGTGTGTGTGTGTGTGTGTGTGTGTGTGTGTGTGTGTGTGTGTGTGTGTGTGTGTGTGTGTGTGTGTGTGTGTGTGTGTGTGTGTGTGTGTGTGTGTGTGTGTGTGTGTGTGTGTGTGTGTGTGTGTGTGTGTGTGTGTGTGTGTGTGTGTGTGTGTGTGTGTGTGTGTGTGTGCGTGTGTGCGTGTGTGTGTGGGGGGGGGGGGTGTCTTGTACCATGCCCCGACGTCATGTTGCATGGCAGAAATAAAAAAAGAAAACATTCAAAGTTCTGACAGCGCGCATGAGCCGCGTAAGGCAGTAATGATGCCGTCGAGAACGATTCATTTTGTAAATTGAGAGGAATAAAACGCAAAATAATGGGCATTATGTCATTCCGTTCTGAAAATATCGATCGTGGCTAAGTAGAGGCGGTAATTATTTATATGAATGCATATGTAGTTGCGTCGCGAAACATGCATGTTATGAGGAAGTCGTAAACATACATTTTGGGAGGCTTTTTATTCTGACGTCAGCGCACGCGCTGCACAGTCTGCGCCACATAAAAAAAATAAGACGAGGAAACTGCGCAGAAAGCGCAGCACGATATATGAGAACCATAGCGATACCACAGAGAAAGATATAATAAGCAAAAAATAGTAAACTAGCATATATGCCCAGTGATAGCCTTGCGCGCGCCCACCTGATTAAAAATAATTGTATGACTCCGGGGTCTTGTATGTCTGGGCGGACTCTGCAGTGAAGCGACTCGGAGAAAAAATCAAATGCAATACAATGTTTGGCATGTCCAATGGTGGCAGAGCGCCTGCGTCAGTCCAGGGGACTTCATAATGCGTTTCAGGCATAGCAAATGGGTCCGAGTGCACAACGCCGTCAATGTGCACCTTTTCATTGTAGCGCTGTTTATCCGAATATAACTAGATTTTTATGCAGTCCGACATTTCTGCAGTGCAGACTGCATTCCCTTGCAAGTACTGAAAGTCTGACGATTTACGGGACTGTTCAGAGCACGATAAACTCACCGCGCGCAGCGGCAGACGACCAAGCACCACCGGCGCCGTCCCTATAGGGAGATTGCATGAAGCCATGCATGCTGGGTAATCCGCCATGATATTGTCGTTGGCAGCAGACGAAGCAGCTCGGCACTGCCACACAGCTTGGTCTACATGGTCGCGTAGTGCGCGCAGACGATGCTGGCGGGATCGGACAGGCCGACTGCCGGTTCTTCATGATTCCAAAAATGCGTCTGCACGAGAGCGAGAAGGCAAGCGATTCCGCTAGCGACGCCGACGCGGATGGCTCCCACGGGCCAACGCGAGATAGACGCCAATCCGGGCAAGTATCAAACTAGTCGCCACAACTAGAATTCATGAATGTCAGCGATGTCGACGGGCGGCCAGGTCAAGACGCATAGGGCTGTCAGTCGTTCTCGCGTAGCTTGAACAGCTGTAGGGGCATGTCGCACTGCTTTGCATTTCACAGCGCGCCCGATTTTTCGGGCACAGCATCAACTGACGCGTGTTCCTCAGGAATCTGCCGAAAACTGAACGCACGTAAGGGTGGCGCACGGAAACCCGCCTATTTGCTCGGTAAACCGTCAAAAATGACAGGACACTTGCTCAATTCAGCCTGGCTGCGCTGCCTGTCGTCTGCTGCCAGCGACAACATCATGGTGGATTACCCTAAATGCATCGCTTCATGAAAGCTCCCTATATAGAAAGCTACACGGCATCACGGAACGCATGTGCAGCGACCGCGCGCTTTGCGACCTTATACGCCGATGGACAAAATCGCTCTTTCTCAGCTACCTTCCAATGCGTTCGTACGTGGTACCGAACCAATAGAGCTGTTCGAGTACACGAAGTTATTGCCTGAAATCGCCCGCCGGAGGTATGGTGAAAAGCTTCATGTTGCCGGGAAAGGATACCCCGATCCCTCAATATAGAAGGACAGGAGGAACGACTCCAGGTTGTGGCCAAACGGTGACATATTTGTGTACCTTGCTTACACGTGTGGCTCTTACAACACAGAATACTTATCTCATATCGCTCGCTGAAGACCTGCGTTCAAGCCGAACCATAATAGCGGGTGCTGAGGAAGTCGCTATAGCCCTTGCTATTAAGCACACTCACACAACCGAGAAAATGACTGCTATCATGAGCAACTCGCCGCAAGTCTGCAAGGCGTACCTCAATGGGGATCTCTGCCAGGCAGCCGCCCACATCATGAGGAATCACACTCCCCGTACACACACCCGTCACAGTATTTTCTGGATTCCAGCCAACGAAGTCAGAGGGCAATGAGGCGGCCGACAGGATAGCTCCAGGTCATACATTCTGAGCCCCGTCGCCGTCCACCTCCGAACCTTCGTCTCCACTAACATATGGCGAAATCATAGACTGCCACCGAGTTTCATGAAATTCGCAGCCCCCCACAAAGACCTCACTCGTCAGGAAGTCACTGTATGGCAAACATGCAAGCCCGTGCACTACCTAACCTAGCTCGACGCAAAAAGATTTGGTCCTAGCAATACCCCACAAATACGTGTCCGGCCTTCGAACAGATGTCCGACATCCTCCACATTGTTTGGAACTGCCCCGAACAACGTACCGCGAATAGGTTGCAGGAACTCAGCCATGAGCAGTGGTAGGCGAAGCTGGCTCCCACAGAGCTCCCGCTTCAGCGACAGCTGATCGATAAAGGGGCGGGGGGGATCTTCGTCAATAACTTCTTGCACTTGGGTGAGCCACCCGCGTGATAACTTTATAAACTTTATCCTATCTCTCTCGTGCAGCAGAAGAACATGTGTGTTAAGTTGTGAGTGCTGACATTGGCTTAAAGCGTCGCTTTTTAAAAGCTAAAGTGAAGCCGTCGCAAAGGACCACTGGCGAGCCATACGAGACATAAGTGGTAGCTTAAGCCTTAGAGGCAATGTCGGTAGGGAAATGATGGGCAAGGAACAATCAACTGCAGTTCAGTTGGATAGTGGAGCCGTGATGCTAAGGAATGGCTCCACATTGCATGTGCAATACTTCACAACCCAGTTCTAGTTGAAGCTTGGCATTAAATTTGTTAGTGCAGCAGTGAGGACAATAATGAGTCCTTAAAACAAGGTACAATATTTCTCAAGATGCGATACATTTTCATTCTGCGGATATCTTGCTCGCCTCTTAGACAGTGTCGAGATATCTCCTGTGAAGCTGTGACCTCTCTTTCCGACAGCTTCTGCTTTCATTTGGTATAGCTAGGCTGGCACTACTAGCCCTACAACGAGAGCTGCCAGGTTCTGGCCATTGTTGATGCATGGTCCGCCATCAGATCATCTCCATAGTCTAATTTATTTGAGAAATCAAAGCTGATAACAATTTGTTTGCCGCTAATCCTCTTACCCCACAGTCAGACACTTAAGCGATGAATCCATTCGCAGTGATTGCATTAAGAAACTTCAAACTGTTTGAGTTTCTTTATCTATGCCAATGAGTTTCTTCATCGTCGTGGCACTTGCTTTTTCAAGGCGAATTTTCTGCTGCCTTTACGAACTCTGACACGGCTGAATGCTTTCTCTCTGAACAGCATCGGCTTCCACGAGTGAAATGACTCGCCGTGCGGCCACACAAGCTCCTTAAGCTGGATAATCGATACGTTGACTCGAATGTTAAATAGTCTGGAAATAACATTTTTGCCAATTAAAAAAAAAAGAAAATCTTTGAGGAAGCGATGTGCAAATCCAGACAAAGTCTCATCACTACAAGGAGCATGCATGGTCTTCTGAGTTATAGAATGTTTCACTAGTCCCTAGGCTGCGTTGTTCAAGATGTCTACTGCCCAATGAAATGCTTCCCCATTGGGAAGCCCTGTGTTATAGTTCACCTTTTGTGAACAACCAGCCATCCAGCTGTAACATGTTAGCCCCACAGGGTAGGCAGTAGCCCTTGCTTTAGCGTGTCATTTTGCTCCTTGAGTGACGCCATTGCTGGGGCCATTGCACCTACTCGCCTGTTTAGTTCTAACCTGGCATTTTGATGTACCTGTTTTGCAAGCAAGCATGCAGGTTGATGCTCAAGCTGTGCTCTGGCCCATTCGTGCGTGAACTCGAAGGCTCAGCTGCAACTTCTCAAAAACAAACGAAAGAGCTAGCAGCTTGTTCAGCTTCTGAGATGGGAATCCAGCTGTACGAGGCCACTGATTTCGAAGTTAGGCACGCTGCTCTTGCGCCATTCATTCACAATCGTACATATATTGTAGCACTTGAAGCAAACAAAACAGCATTGGTCAGAAATGAGGCATCCAGGAGTAGCATGCTTTGATGAATTTAAATTGAAAGAAAATGTTATTTGTTGATTTTTCGATCACGAACGTTAAGTAGACAGTTTTAGATTTATCAGTTGTGGATCTTCATGAAATGCATGCCTAAATTAAGCTACGGAAATCAAGATAGAGTCCTACTCTTCGAAATTTGCAAAACAAAAGTGTGCAGAAGTCTAAAGGATGCAATATGGATGGATATATTTTGCATTATTAACATATATACAGGTTTTCATAGCTAAACGACGCGTAGCCACTCAGAAAGTTTCTTGACCAAGCGCTTAAAACCAGCTGAATGCTTTTAAAAGTTGCTTGGCGGAGTCGACAGCATTCGGTTGATCTTCGTACTTAGTTACTAAACTCAGACCCAATAACTAGTGTTTGAAGTATTCGGTTGGTGACCAGGGCATAAATAGGAATGTGATCGATCACCTTCAAAAAGAGCTCCTGGAGTGCGTGAATCATGATAGTATGCTTTACGCGAGTTTTCTAACCAGGAATACTGCAAATACAAAAATACCATGTGATAGCGTCAATCTTTCAGCGCTGCCAACCCTAGCCCGCTTAAGCAGTTTCTTTTTTATTTATTTTTTTCACACGAAATCGCAGCGCGTAAGAAACGCACGCCTTCGTTCCTCCTAAAATAGTCACATATACGTGAAAAAAAAGATTTTTTTTTTAAAGAAAACCTGAAACAAAACAGAGAAATCTTCTTATCCACAAAAACCTCGATCAAATTAGGCTGTTATATGATGTGCTTTGCATGTATGTTATTGTAGTACCACCCCACATTGCACTAGAATACTGCAATTAATTTGATCAACATCAGCATGTAAACATTGCATTTCGGTATTTTTGCGTAAAATTCGGCGATTTACTAAACTTTCAGACGAACGCTGTTTATGAAACAATCATTAAAACTTACGATCATGAGAACTAAGCAGAAAAGCGATTATAATAATAATTGTATACAAAATGGGGCAGTATGATGCTTCAGCAACCAAAACAAAAAATGCAAACAGAAGGGCTCTGTCACAAGCACTGACGCTGCAGACTTCTTTTCCTGCGTTCCCAATATGGCCGTGAAAAATAAATTAGCATATTTATATGGAATGCGGAACATTTCGAAGTCATTGTATACATATAGTAAGCTCATTTCATGACAGTACGAAGCGATAGACGTAGCCGGAATAGAAAAGCCGGGACAACTGCTATTCCATCCGTTTGTTGCCGGCGTCTACCATTTCGCGACTGGTGTTTAGGAAGCTGCTGTCATTAATGAAACTAAAGCTTTTAATGTTCAATATGTGAAAGGCGCGTTTTTTCAGAATCAGAATCAGAATCAGAATTTATTCAATAGGGTTAAGAAAGCAGGAACTTCCTTTTGTTTTTGAGAGTGGTTTTTGAAAGCGCAAAGCAAGTCCGGAAAATATCGAAAATATCGGACATTTCGGGGTTTAGAATAGCCGGCTGTCGCGAGGGCATCTAGGGCCCTGATTAGTAGGCTAAACGATTTAGGGGTGTCATACTTTTGAGAATGGAAACTGGAGGAATTTTGATCAATGGACAAGCACAGTCTTTGTCAAAAGTGTAGAGCCCAGGGGTCTTCATCTGAGCCACTTCGTGCGACCTATGATGCATCTTCAGTGTTCGGAATCTCTTGATGGTAAGAAGAGTTTTTGTCCTACCCTCTCCAATGGGAAGGACTTCCACTGAGGCTAAATAAGTGCCCCTACAAGGCTCAGAAGCAGACCCCTTCGGATCACACTTTTGAAAAAGGCTGTACGTTATTGGGGCGGAAGCTTGCCGAAGGGAAAATGTTTCCCCAGATGTTACTCTTGTACAGTACGTCCGTACTCCACAAAGGGAATACTTACGCGGTACCAAGGTCTCGTCTTTTCCAGTTCTCTAACTGTGGCAGTTTTCATCGCCAACAGTTCTCACCCGTATCTCATTCTTAGGCTTCGTGTAGCTGCGAAGACACCAACAACGCGTCTGGCTTGCCTAATCAGCGCAGCTGTTCCTAAACCTCTCGATTGAGAATCACCGAAAGCTGTGGAAAATATTTGAAGTTTCTGAGTAACAATGCGAAATCCAAAAAAACAAAAACTGCCTTTGATACTATTGGAATGACGTATAGTCGCTTCACGGGTTCGAATACGACGCTGCAGCACGTGCCCTCATTCACCGGAGTACAACTGCACATCCATGTAGTGGCCGAAGCCAACAGGGATAACTCTTGCTTGCGCAGTCTTACGTGACCTAGGCGATATGAAATCGTCTGATACTCTACGGACAGACTTCGCCAGGAATTTAGCACTCGCCATGTCCATTCCAATCTAAGCCGGTAGTTTATTCCAAAAACGCAAGTTACGAAGCTCATAGGTTTGCTTAGGTTGAAGGATTTTTATATACTGTTCATAACACAAGACCAAAAGTAGAAAAGTGGCTCGCGACTGGTGCCCCACAAAACTCAATCAGAAGGCAGCCCTGCAGCCACAACTGCTTCTAGCCTGTATTGCCTGTGGGAGCGTTTGAGAGGATTTCTTTCCGTCACGTGACCGGAAAACCTATGCACTGGGTAGGGGCGGCGCTTGAAAGTCTCCGAGTCGTGGGCGCGAAGTATTTAGAGCAACGCTTTAGTTGTAACTGCAACTTCGTAGCAGTTCGCACTGCATCCCATGACACGCGTAGGGTTAAAACCTTCGCACTCGCGCCTCCCTCTTCATCCTCGATCCTAACCGGGCACCTTAGCGACGCAGTGAAAGCTACGCTCATCAAAGCTGGTAGAGAAGTCGCGATCATACTTAGCATAATGGCAGGCCTCCTATAGACTCTTGATATATGCACCAATAAACCTCTTAAGGGTGGCTGGAAAGCTTCATGCAGACCACTTCACTAAAACGCATGAGCTAACCCAAACACCCCATCAAGCCTGCGTTGCTAGGTGGACTAACGAGCTGGATTGCCGTAACCTGCGGATGATGTCCCAGAAAGCTTGGTTGTACACTCGTTCACTCGTACTCTCGTTTGAGTGCACTACCTGAAACAGAAGATTGTCCACTTTTTGAGGTCAGTGGCAAAGGAAAACAGCGACAACGATCGAGGGAACTGGGGCAGGTTCGTGGTGAAAAAAGTGAAGCCGGACTTTTGTCCATATTTTTGTACTCAATTTTTTTACCTTTTCATCGGCTTGCACGCGAAAAAAAAAAACAGATTTTTTTTTTCGCGTTCTACTTTCGGCTGTTGTACCTACAGGTGCCTTCGGATGCTACAGTCCAAGTTTTCTGTGCAACTCATTGGTCACGAAAGCTGCACTAGCCTAAGTAATTTTTCTTAGATATTTTGTGCAGCACAGATATTATCTCTGCGGGCTTTTACAGCCCTCACGGCTGCAATCCTGTTACGAAGCTGAATACTTAAACAACTGTGAGATGGCTAGCAATGTGATTTCAGTGCTTCTCCGGGTTGCATATTCTAACCGTTTTATTTGTTTTTTCTTTTTTTGCTCATTGCCTTATAGCCACATGCTAAGACCGCAAAAGGGCTACATTCCTCGCACAGGCAAGTGTGACTGCAAGCAATCGATAACTAATCACCTAGTCACTTCTCTCCCAGCATCCGTCTTTCAGTGTTGTAGAGCGGAGTTCCTACAAACTTCTGTCAGCGAAAACAAAATGAAAGGCATGGAGTAAGGACCATCACAAACAGAACAAAACAAAGTGCGGACTTGAGATTACGACGCCGTTGATTATCTTGGCACGAGCGCTCATATCAAGACAGACGCGGAGGGGAATTAACTTTAGAAACGAACCTGTTACTTGCAATGGTGCAACTACCGACCATGACATCCGACGACTGGCCGTAAACAGACGTCAGTACAAAGTGATTAATAACGGGATAGATTCAAAGCCCCCGTGCACTAAAAAAACTAGTGGCGGTGTTGAAGCGAGCAATTACGAGCATAGCACTGGTAGCTGGTAGCATGGTAGCTAACATATCCATGCACTGACTCGACGGAGGGTTTTCTGACATTACGTTTGGCAGGAGATGTCGACTAGAGCCTCGCCCTTCGTATGAGAAAATGACATCAGAATTAGCCTGCCAGGACCCTTGCATTCTGAATCAGACACGTTGTACTTAGGCCACTCAGGCGCACTCATACGACTTGGTTAAAGCGGGTCTTTATATGGGGGCCTGGTAAACTACGCTATCACGTCAAGCCTTTAAAGGCGGAGCACAACTGCCTCCATAATTACTTTCAAAGGCTATGGATGGATGGATAGAATATAGGAGCGTCTTCTTTGAAACGCGGTGTTA
>NC_139350.1:123412341-123493705 GCF_055883805.1 Amblyomma maculatum
GCAGTTGCTGTCATGCTCATTTTTCCCCCCTATGTCTTAATTATTGTTTAAGATTGGTGAACTATACCATCATTCTATTTATGGAATTTTCGTTTCTACAATACTAACATTATGTCATTTTTCTGCTTTTAAGTCACCAATCTTCCAATCGTTTTTTTTTTATTTGCTAGCTTCCACCGCAGGTTCATTCACCCCGCCACTGGTATCTCTAAATTTACCCTAGAGCTTCAGGAAGAGTGACTGCGCTTGCATCGACTTTCGGATGGATACCATTACATTCGAGTATAATATGGTTATTGTTTCTGTGGATTTACCACATACTGCACAAGTGTCGTTTTCATGGTTAAATTTCTTTTTGCAGCTGCGTGTTCTAAGGCACCCTAATCTAGCTTCAAAAAGTAGGGCATTGCCTCTTGAGTTATTAAAGAAATCTTCCTTTCTTACCCGCCTTTTCCAATGTCGGTATAGTTCCACACACCGTTTCTTTTTCATAGAATTTATCTAATTTTTCTGTATTTTTCACCTGTTGCTTAACGCTCTTTATTTCTTCGTCCTTGTGACCAGCATGCACTTACTGGTGAGTTTCCTAGTTTTTTTTCCTCCGTTTTGAGTCAACGCTTTTTACGTATAGGTATTTAAATAATTTAGCTGCCCATCTGTTACTGTCCAATTTCCTCAGGCTTTCCTCATATAAAATTTTACTCTGAGCTTCCCGTACTTCGAAAGATGCCCAGCCCATATCTTCCTGTACCGCCTCATCTGTACGTGGTTTTGCCGTGGGCAACCAGTGCTAATCGTCCGACGGCTCACTGATTTATTTCTAATGTCGACTGTACCTCTGATTTTAGACACAAAACCGCATTTCCGAAAGCACGCCTGGGCACTATACTTCCTTTCCAAATACCCCTCAAAACCTGATACCTGTTGTATTCCCACAATGCCTTATGCTTCATTATCCCGGCATTTCTTCGCCCTTTTGCCTTAAGTGATTGCTCATGCTTTTCAATGTATGCCAATCCTTTGTTTACCCATGAACCGAAATATTTATAGTCTGCCACTCTGGGTATTTCAAGGCCTTGTACTTTAAGAACCTGATCAGTTAAGCCGTTGAAAATCATCAAAACCGACTCAACTGCGCTAAAACTGAAGCCTAGAGCGTCCCCTTCCTCCCCGCAATACTTAACTAGAGTTTGCAATTCTTCCTGGCTATCTGCAACAGCACAATATCATCGGCATACATTAAACCGGAGAGGCGCTGCCCTACCGCCTTTCCACCTAATCTATATGACAGGTTAAAACCTAGGTTACTGTCTTGTATCCTGCGTTATATTTATCACATAAAGCATGAACAGCAGCGGTGATAGAGGACAACCTTGTCTTAATCCTTTGCATACCATGACAGCTTTTGTATTTCTTATCCCTTCCCATGTAATTTCTACTTTGTTATCCTGGTATATTTTCTGAAAGAAATCTGTTATCTCGTGAACGATACCTTCTTATTTTAATATGTTCCACAGGAGTTCCCTGTTTACGTTGTCGTACGCCCCGTTTATATCCAGGAAGGCCAAATACAAAGGTCTAGTTTCCACTTCAGATATTTCGATGCATTGGGTAAGCACGAACAGGCTATCAGCTAAGCGCCTACTTTTTCTAAAGCTGCTCTGAAGTTCTCCTAGTATGTTCTTACTTTCTATACCCATGCTTGCATCTTTAATTTCACCGCCTGCATGGCCAACCTGTATATAACAAATGTTATGGTAATCGGCCTGTAGGATTTTATATGCATCCTATCTCATTTTTCTTTATAAATCAAATTCATTTTACTCTGCCACCAGCTGTCCGGAATTTGCTTATTCGTTATGACAGTTTCCAAAGCTTTTAACAGCGTTTCCTTACTTCTTGGGCCAAGTTCAGTAATCAGCTTGATCGCATTCGATCTATTCCTGTCGATGTGCTTTTAGAAATATTTGTTTCTGCCTTTTCCAGTTTCGACTGGTCAGTTCTAAGCTGCTTTGTATTCTGCTATCTTGAATTGCTTCCTGATTTTCAGAGATTACCCTATCGCCACTACTTTTAAACAATTTCCCTCGTTATCTTGAATCCGGTCCTGCTTTTTTTTTTATTATTTTTTACCTAGCCAGCTTATATCGTTCCAGAATGTGCAAAGCGACGGCCACGCCACTGGTGGCGGAGTTGATAAGTGAATCCGGGTACGGAGCCGACCGCGTCGTCTGCTAAAGCTGTGTATTTCTGCGCAGTCATCGCGTCATGATTTCGTTTTCCTACGCCGTTTGCATCATTGCAGAAACAGCATCCGCTGCCGGTGCGCTGTTGCACATACTACGGGGTATCTCCAGCAATAGTTTTTCCTTGGGTAAATGTTCGAAAGCTATAAAAAAAACGCGCTGGAGATTGCATTCACTCGTCACATGCTCGACAAGCAATACGACCGAAAGCGTATTGTTCAAGTTCACTTCGCGTTAACAAGTCGCTTGTAATTCCCGACTTACATTTCCACGTGAAAGGGCTTGAAAAGCGGCGCGTCATTGGCAATTTTCTGACAATCGCTACCATTCGCTACCATTCGCTTTTAGGTACAGGAAATAAAATATGTTGGTTACTGCGCAAACCTATAACAGTTCATTTATTTAGTGGAGCGCTGAATATTTTTGTGACGCTTAATATTTTAAGTCATTTCATAGCCTGTGTGTGCGTGTAAATAAGATGAGCTTCAGGTACGAGATTTATTAATTAAACACGGTGCTCCAAGCACGTGGTACATGCATTTATTACCTATAAGCTGTGCTTTGTTGGTTGTTTGGTTTATGGGGTTCAGCGTCGCAAAGCGACTCAAGCTATCAGAGACGCCGCAGTGGTGTGCTCCGGAAATTTCGACCACCTGGTTTTTTTAACATGACGCCGCAGTAGAGTGTTGCAAAAATTTCGACCACCTCGGGTTCTTTAATATGCACTGACATCGCAGAGCTCATGGATGTCTTGCTTTTTTCCTCCATCGAAAAGCGGCCGCCGAGATAAGGATTCGATCCCGCATCCTTGGGCACAGTAGTCGAGCGCCCTAACCACTGCACCCGCAAAGTTTCCTATTCGCCAAATTTTGATTCTGTAATTTCGTGAGAAGGGCAGACATCCGAGAATAAGATCTTACTCGGCGACCAAAATTGTTGTTGTTGTTGCAGGTTTGGTTCAAAAACAGGAGAGCTAAGCAACGCAAGACCCAAAAGCAACTGGGTATAACCAACCCACTCAACGCGACCGAAGCCGATGCCGAAGTTTGCAAGGAAGACAAAGGAGGAAAATGCGGTGAGTGAAGTTAGGGGCTCTATTCAGCGCTCCAGTGCATCGCGAGATTTCTCCTTCACCACTGGTCTTGGAAAAACAGGCTTAATAGCTATTTAAAGGAAAATATACCTAAAGCGCCGCATGCAGGATATAGCTGCGTGATTTCTGGACAGTCAAAACAATGGGTCGGCGTAAAAAGGTTGGTTTTCACGTCATCAAAAGGTTACTAGCTCAGTACATAACATCTTTCTGTCCGCACAGCAAAATGCCTTCATTTTCTGAAAGTGTACATAATTTAAAATATTGTGAGCCTTCCGTGGATGTTCTTTAATTTGTACATGCCATGATCTTCCTCTTTCATTCCATAAGTTGTGGATGGTGCCCGCGGTAATAACTCAGTCAGTACTTAAAACAGCGATTGAAACGCCACGGCATAATAATGCTCAATGTCCGGAGCCTCGTCAGGCAGAATTTTTTGCCTTTAGCTCCCCAACTCCAGGATTTTTCACAATCCGAAAAAATACAAAATGAGAATGGTTAAACTCTGCTGAACCGAATGTGGAGCAAAAGCATTAGGTGCGGGTTACCGAGCGTTCTCTTCCTCCTCATTCTCCTCCTCTTTTTTCTGCTCCTCCTTCTCCTCATTCTCTTCCTCCTCCTTCTTTATTTTCTTCTTCTATGGTGCCACGACGACGGCTTGAAAACCTAGCGCAGTGTAGCTTTCGCTACAAAATTCCAATTCCACTTTCAATTCAACGCAGCCAGCCATGCAGCCTGCATGTAAAGAAATAAATCAATAAATAGATAATTAAATAGAAGGGAATGGGGGCGAATGCGTCGAAATTGTGAAAAGCTTTGTCCAAATTCATCCTTCGGCTGACGGCTATATAAAAGACCAGGCCTGCACACAAGATGATTTCTTATTTTAGTGGTTATTCCTTTTTAATCACGTCCCTAAAATAAACACTGTGCGCGAATAGCTGGACCCATAGTCATAAGTTATACCTTTTTCTACGCAGGCAGCGTCGAGTCGTCAGAGTGCCTAGAAGAGTCTGAAATTACCGGAGACAGATCTCCGGATGCTTCGAACGAGGCCTACAGCCACCACCGGCAAATTCACCGAATTCAAGGTACGCACACTGGCGCAACACTATAGCAAGAAAGGGATGCAGCCAGTTCCTCGCCGACCGATAACCACAGAAAAGGACCGTTGTTCTTGGCCTTGACCGACAGGCCCAAGTTTCTCGTGAGATTAATCATTAATTGTTCACCGTGAATCGATCCATCAAACAAATCCCTGTATACTGAGCTGTCAGTTCCCACAGACAAGATGGCATGGCATGGTCCGCGCTTCCTCACTTTGAATTGAACGTGAGAGCAAGGCTATGTAGTATGTACCGGTTTTCAGCTGAAAACACCGAAAAACGTGTATAAAAGGATGAAATTGTTTAAAACTGAAACTTTCTGTGTGTGCGTGTGTGTGTGTTTGCGCGTGCGCATGCGTGTGTGCGAGAGTGTGTGAGTGTGTGTGGGCGGCCTAGGCAGTAAAAATTATCAGGAGCCCTCCACTGTGGCACTCCACAGAACCCGATGCACTTGGGCTCATTAAACCCTATAACCTAAATCATTAACTGAAGTTCTCTGCATAACCTCACTCTTCATTTTTTGCAGCCTCTTCCTCTGCATTCGTCAGTGCAAGGCCACCCATCTCAGTGATGGACTATCCGCTCTGCCGGACATGGCGAACGCCGGCTCCAGTACTCGGCGACGGACGAGTGTCGGAATCGTTAATAACAGGCCTTGGCGGCAACGGCCACACTACGCTTTGCTCTCCGGCCGCACGAGACACTGCAGCCGATTTTTCGACGATGCCTTCCAGCGTCTCGGAGGTCGCTGGACAGACCGTGTTGTGCTGTCCAAGTGATCCAGTTCAGCAGCGCTGGACCGGACTTTCCCCGCCGACTGTGCTTGCAGGCACTGTGCGAGCTCACCACAGCGCATGCGCTTTCTCGTCGAGGTTGGTTCAGTGGTCGGAGCACTCGGCCAGAAGTAGGGCATACCGTCAGCCGACTTGAAGTTGGCCCCTGCATAATACGACATACTCGTGTGTTGTTCGGAGTCATTAAAGCCTCATAAACTATATGCGAGTTGAATAGAATTAATAACAAACAAACCAGTGTATGCATTCACGTTTCCAGTTGCCACTGTTTCCTGCGAGTAATAAGACATTAATTATACGGCTTGCTTAGCAGCGATTACGCTCAACCGAGGTTATCGGCCTTAGCCGCGGTTAAGCGAATCGCAGTTCGTGGTTGTTACACATCTCGCCGCCGTTCTTTTTTGCTTCAACCACTGCCTCTTTGGTGACCAAACTGAAAACGTGGCGTGGTGATCGGATGAATGACGTTGCATTTGAAAATATCTCAATTATAACGAAATTTGCGCAGTACCGTCCGACGGGGCGTCAACCGCGCGCTCAAGCACCGTCCGATGGCAGCCCTTCCTCCGCCGCTTCCAGGGTTTTCAGTGTCATTTCTTTGTCAGAAACGTAGAGCACAGGGAGTCGGCTTCTGAGCCGTGTAGTGGCGTTGATTTAGCAACAGTGGAGGTCATTCCGATTGGAGAGAGTAGGACAAAAAATTTTCTTACTGTCTAGAGGTTCGGAACACTGCAAATGCATTACATGCCGCACAAAAAGGCTCAGAATCAGACCTCCTGGTCTCTACAATTTTGACAAAGACTATACATCGCTCTGACCAGCAGCACAACTACGCAGCATTCAACGATACATGTTGACTGTATAGTAATGCTGTTCAGCCTCTTGTGCGGTAGATAGGATGATTATGCTTCCACGTATACGCTTACGGGTCTTGACCCTCGCCCATTCACCCATTCCTGCTAAGGCCTTTCGATCTCAGCGTCACTTAAAATTCAGACCGTGAATGAGTCTTCTATCGCAGGGTTTCATGCGTATGATATTTCCTGTACATGCTGTTGCTAGATGGTGCTCATCACCCATCTCGACTTGCCTATATCGCCATATGGCTATGTGGCTAGGGAGCTGTCGGTTGCTGAGGTGGCTGGGGCACGTGATCGCAGGGCTGTCTGCACGTCACAGCCATTGTTATTGCTTTGGTGCAGATGATTGCACTCTGTATCCTCTTATTCTTTTCAACCTTCTATTCGCAAGGAATGCAGTGGCCCTTTCGGCGTTAATCTAAGGGGCTAAGCGCTCAATCATTTTCTCAGTCTTTCTTTTCGGGCCAACCCGCGCGCACCCTTGCCCCTTCCCCCAACACACACCCCCACACAACCCCCTACCCCCCCCCCCCCCACACACACACACGCAGACGCCCCCCCACACACACACTCTCTTTTTCCTCTCGATTACTGAGCCGGAGGGTACAGGCGATGGCTCGACGACCGCGTTTCGATCCAGGCGCAGGGCGGAAAACAATAAAAAATTGTCTTCCAAGGCTTTAAAATTTTAAAACCGATGGGCTGAAAACAAAAAAGAAATATATGAGCAGGTACAAGTTCTCTGCCGCAGCGGACACAATATGCTGCAAAACTTCGCTAATTATGCAGTTAATAATAATTTATTTTAACTATTTACCTTTTTACCCATCAGAGTTTGCCTTCACCACGTCGGTAGCCACTACAATGTTACATGACAACGTGTTACATGCCAAGATTCTTAGCAACATGGAATGTATGGGCATTCCCTTGCAGGTCATAAAAGCAGTACATAATCTGCTTAAGTACAGGACGTTTTCTTTCCGTATAAACGGAAAACAAATTGGCAATTACACCTCGAACAGAGACGTGCCACAAGGGTCAGCGTTAGCCCCTTTATTATTTAATATCGCACTGATCCCATTGGCGTGGAAATTAGCTAAAATACCAGAAGTGCGGTTCATGATATACGCAGATGATGCCACGATTTGGTCTGTTCATAAACAACTTGAGAGACAATCGGTATGTGCAAGAGGCTTTAAATACCATAGATGAGTACGTCCAAGATGCAGGTCTGGAATTATCACCTCAAAAGTCCAGTTACATTCATATTGCCAACAAGAATGGAAGAAAACAATTGGGAACGCAAAGAGTCACCCTAAAGATTGGAAATCAGGCATTGGAAAAGGTGGACGAGTTGAGAGTTCTTGGCCTAGAAATTCACAAATCCGGCAAAGGAACACAATGGCTTCATAAGGCGAAAAATGTAGCTTCGACTTCCTTAAACTTGATAAAACGCATTTCGTCTAGGGGAGGAGGAGGTTGAGCACACATGGCAAGACGTCTTTGTCTTCTACAATCGGTGTTACAGCCGAGGATACTATACCAGGCCCAATTCTAAAGACTCACGAGGCAGCAGTGGGCGAAATTGGAAACAATAAATAGAAACGCAATGCGCACTATCGCAGCTCTACCAAAACTTAGCCCTATTCCTATTCTCCAAGAGTTTGCACAGATAAATACGTTAACAGAATTAATTGAACAACGAGAGGCAACAAGGGATATGAAGCGAAAGTACGTTATGCCCATAGCATCCTTGTACAACGAAGTGGCAGTTCAAACACCACCAATGGCTGACCCCCCTCCGTGGGAATTCACGACTATTACGACAAACAAGACCACTCAGCTTCGTCGCAAAGAAAAGCTGGCATCTCGACCTCTGGTTGATGCACTTCCAGGTACCTGCATTGCATATACGGACGCATCAATTATAGAAAATGGCGGTAGAACCGCAGCTACTAGTCCAACACACAGCGAACTAAAAGTACATAAAGAATGTGCTTCAGAATACCCGGACCCGCTTGTGATGAAACTCTATGCAATCCGCGATGCTATGGAGGCCATAAATAAAATAGATTCCATAACAGAAGCCCACATCTATACAGACTCCTTAGCCGCCATAAAACAACTGAAGAAAGTGACGAAGACGCTATGTGTTACCCAGGAAATTCACGCACTCAATAAAAAAACAAAGATAAGCATCCAGATACATTGGACACAAGACGATGCTGAGAACGCTGAGCAGAGAAAAGTTGACCACCTCACACACGAAGTTCCAAATACTAATGCGCCTCCCACCAGGCTGCCTTTCGATGCCCGCTCCGCTGTTCCCATCTTAGCATCCTCTTTAAGGAAACGTACACGTGCCCTCAATCCCCCGTGTACATTCCCACTCCCTCGTAACTTAACGAGATTGGAGGAGGTTTCCCTTAGAAGGATAAGAGCTGGGGCAGCCCTTACCCCGTCGGTAAAATGCCGATGGGAATCGCAAGCAGATATCGGACCAACCACATGCCCGAAGTGTTCCACACCAGCTGCAGAAGTGGATGTTCGCCACCTGCTATGGACTTGTGCAGGGACAAGGGCATCAAGGACACAGATTCTGCGCGAAGTGGGACTAACCACAACAAGCGAAGAGGACTTTTCTAAATGGCTCACCGACAACGCTAAGAGTGGGAGCCTGCTCCGGTTCCTCAAGGAAAACCATTTACATGAGTTTCTATAATATGCCTTATGGCAAGCTTGCGTACAAAAAAAAAAAAAAAAAAAGAAAACTATCAGAGTTAGGCGGCATGTCGCAATCGGGTGTTCGGAGCCGTGAAAAGGATGATGCCTTATCAGCTTTTGAAACAAACAAAAACTTGTTTTCTAATATCCTGCGGAGCGACGAAATCAGATGCATTTTTCCGTACTTATCCGAAAATGAGCACAAGAAGCTAAAGATCCGAGACTATGTTGATGAAAAAAAAACGCCTTCGACGTCGAAGACTTGTGTGGCCCACCCCTTCCAAGTTGTCTACACTGGAGCCTGTAAACAACCAATGCTTCTTGAGGCTTTGGAAGGAGTGAGAAAAGGTTTGTTTTTGCAAAGCTATCAAATTTTTTGCGGGGAGTCCAGAATGGCTTCCTGGCTCTCCCTCCAGCATTTTTAGGGCGCTCTTCACGCGTGGGAACAGAAAACGATTGCACGGGAAGAATTGAGGTGAGTAATGCGGATGTGGAAGTAGAGTTATGCACTGCTTATCGAGGAATATGCGGCACTCAGGGCTGTGTGTGGCTGTGCAGTACTGTACAGAAGACTCAGTTATCGTTTAACTCATGAAATTATCACTGCACTCATTGATATCAATTGTACAAATAAAAAGTAAGCAATCCCATGTTCTTTCCTTAACTTCGCTGACTTTTGGCTTTTTATAAGTAATAAAAGAAGACACGGTGCAGGTTAAAAATAAACTAAATGATGTATTTTTTCCAAATCATGTCGCAAATATGCATAAAAAGTACTTGAAAGATGTACAGCGTATACTTATTGCTCTCATAATGACCGCTTCCTGCCGCTGTTTCTATTCTCATCGTTGAGGACCGCCTAACGCACTGGCTACTATCGCTACAGCCGAGTTATTGCTGTCTGTGAGCCCGACGTGTTCCTGTGAAGAGTTTTAATCTCACGGCAGCCGCCTGCACGTCGTCCGCTTTTGTGTCCTCACGGTCATCCCAGCCACGGGACAAAGCCACCAGGTTACGGCTCCCCATTTGAAATGAACTGCATAGCCACATGAGGTAATTTGTTCAAATCATTACCTTCAGCGTGAGAAGTCAAACTGGAAGAGTTTGCCTGCAGAGATCCCATCTGTAGTGATGTCGGCACACCGGCACTGAGAGAATTCCTCCCCATCCGCTCTCCCCGTGGACCGGGTCCCGGTAAACGCGCTCGCACCCCATACACAACAGCCGCGTTGCTCTGGAGACAGAGCCCTGGGAGTATGGGAATACATACATCGCTCCCAGGTGTTGCACGCATCTACTGCTTCCAAAAAACAACACAAGCTTCTCGGAAGAATAATATTTATGGAGGTTTTATCAATCGGCCTTAGTTGAAGTCTACGCCTGTCTTGTGTTTATCGTTTTACCCTCGGTTTTTGCGCTCTGCAATCACGTAATCTTTAGCAAGATTGCGAATAGTATGACCTTATAGGATAGCAATTTACACTCCAGTCCAGGAGTGTCCAGACTTCCCCTATATTCACTATAGCATCTGTTGTAGCGAGTTTGAGCATAGGGGGACCCTATCAGTTAGTAGAATTGGGTAATAGCAGGCCACAAATGCGCATGCGCAAAATGCTACGACGAAAGAGCTAAGGGTTGCTTTTAATTCTGGGAACGTGCACTCGCGCCCCGCTAATTTCTTATCATCCTAACAGATATGGTCCCCCTACTCTCAACCTCGCTGCTGTTGATGCTGTAGTAAATACAGTAGGAGTCTGAACGCTCCTGGACTGGATTGTAAATTGCCAGATCTGGCGCGCAAGAATATCCCTTTATCAAGTATTTTTACATATTGATAATACAGCTATTGTAATCTCAACTCCAGTTACTCCTCTTCCGTGTTTGTTCATAATTCATGATTGTTCAACCTTCGAAACTCGAGTTGGCGAGTTACATAGTATAGAGAAGTGTGACTTCCCATATCTTCTCCTTTTCTTGAAGAGTCGACATTGCAAAAGAGATGTCAAATCACTACCAAAAGCGTAACCACCGTATAGAATGCCTAAATGCATTCATATATATATATATATATATATATATATATATATATATATATATATATATATATATATATATATATATATATATATATATATTAGCCATATAGACCAATTTATAATAGTTTCTGAAATTTTTATAGCTAGCGCCATTTGGCGGCTAAGTTGAGAATAACCGCCTGATGGTATGTGCGGTCGCATCCGCGGAACAGGCAACAATTAGCGCACATCGACGCTTCGGCGTTTTCGCATTCAAAGTTTTACGCTTTGAAGTTACGTTGTGAAAAAAGGGTTTTCAGGTCTTCGCTCAGATATGACCGGAACTTATGCGCCTTATTGGGTAGGCTGAGGACTAAAAGCTTGATACCACTAAGCGCGAGAGCGATGAAGCAGGCACTGCAGGGCAGCGTTCGATCTACTTTTTATCCTCGAAATATTTCTAGATACGGGTTTCCGTAGCAGTTTGAGTACAATGAAGTTTGGCGAATGTAGCCGTTTCATGGATTTTTAGGAGCAATGTAATTCGCGCTGCATTTGTTGGGCCCACCGATCATGCATATAATCTGTTTATTGCTTGAGCGCCTAATGCGTTGTGTTCTCACAACTTTACAAGGGCTCAGTTCTATACAGATCCATTTCCCTTTTCGGATCAATTTATTCTACCCTAGGTCACTGTTGTTGGCAACGAATCCGCGATGTTCAAGCGTCCGTAAAATTGGCTATTTAACGATTGGATTTCAGCATAAGCTGCATGACTCGCTTGCAGGTGCGTCCAGCGAGTGGCTATACGACGATCGTCGGCTTCGAGACCTGCTATCCTGGAATTTCGATGACTGCTCTATAGCTGCGTTCGTCTGTGGCTGCCGTCATGCTGACATCTAGCCGGATGATGACAGAAACATGCAATTCAACATTATGGAATAATGTCCCGTAATGACCGTAACAAACTGCTTTTATGAACTATTTCACCCCTTTGTTGTCACAAAGTTTGCTTATTTTAGGCATGGATATTTTTCTGCTTGTCATGTTCAAATTTATTATCGGCGGAAGAAAGCTTGCAGGATGCATGTGTAACACATCGCGGGCTAGTTGGTTCATCTCAAGGTAGACCAGCGCAAGCTACACTGGGACAAGAAAGTAAGACGAGACACACACAGTGCTGGTTTGTCTCGTCTTCCTTTCTTGTCCCTGTGTAGTTCTGCCTTGTGATGCGTGTTTTCAGAAAAAAAAAATATTGGAGTGCTTTTTAAGTAAATAAGTTGGTAGCCAATTTTTTAGACGTCGTTACTTTCAAGAGGAACGTATGCATGTTCTACTTTCATAATTTTGAGGTGGGTACGTCAATATTTTTCTTCGCCCGACGGCATCTCGTAAATTTTGAGTGGAAATAATACAGCTGCGCCGACAGATAGAAGACAGAAGTCTTGTCTTAGTCCGGGCAGCATGCGCACCACTGGCGGGTTTAAAGCGCTTTGACTTCCGAACGCGCTTGAAAGCAAAGGCGCATTTAAACTTCGCCTGTGATGATCGCACTGCCCAAACCACGACAAGTCTCCTTGGTGAAACGTTGGCTTGGCGTGCTAACTCAGGCTCCCTCTCAACCCTTGTTCAGTGCCTCTTTCATTTCGCGCAGCCATCTTCTTTCTATCATTATACCCTAAAGATCGTCATGTGACAGTACGCGAATGGCACTAAAGGCGAATGTTACTTGAAAAAGTGACACTTTTCGGATTTCCGAGACGTTTTGTGTGCAAACGATTTTGTGCGCTTTCCGTGTATTACGCCCTGAAGCCCCCACATATCAGAGAGGAGGATTGTCACGATGCACCCCGAGTTCGAGGCTATATTTTCCTAGAGCTGCATTAAGGCGACCTCAATGGAGCGAAAAACCTTCGAATAACTCGAGAACTTCGCCCGGCAATGTCTCCGCCACACATATGACGCGAAAAAATGTTGTTCGCGCCCGATCTAGCGTATAGTCAGATATCTTCGCAGCGTCCGATGGACGTAAGCCAATCAGCGCGCATTACGTGTCCTC
Source organism: Amblyomma maculatum (assembly GCF_055883805.1). Lineage (NCBI taxonomy): Eukaryota > Metazoa > Arthropoda > Arachnida > Ixodida > Ixodidae > Amblyomma > Amblyomma maculatum. The sequence goes on from NC_139350.1 coordinate 123,425,239, forward strand.
GTAGCCCCGCCTTCTGCACTGGCCGCCTCCACAGGCCGGCTTCATTCTGCTGCAAGCACATTTTTGAAAATATCTTCAAAAGAAGTGCTTCATATGGCATGAAGTTTACGATTAAGCATAATCAAATCTAGGATCGAAGCTAGCACATTCTTGCAGCGGCAGCAGCCGATGCCGAACACAGGCCGGTCCTTTTCAGGGGAAGTGAATGAAAGATTTTCCTTCCTGCAATGGACACATTGGCTTGCTGGTTTTAACACAAAGAGCGTATAGAATTCTTGGGAACACTATACTCGCGTCGGTTGCGGTGCGGAAATATTTACAAGATTCCAATGCTAGGAAACATGTACCGATGATCTACATTGTCATGGCTGGTCGCGGCGTTTCATCTCCCGTCGCTGCCGTGGTAGTGCGCACGAACAACGTTAAAACCAAGCCAGATGTACAGCGCCACTGAAATGCCTTGTAAGGCTAAAGGGGAGGAAAAGCTTACCACGAATATAAAAACGAATTTGTAACAAAAGTAATGAGCGTAGCGAGTGGTGAAGCATTGGCTGGCTACTGCTCAAACTTATATAAGGTACGATGCCGCAGCCCCTGTTGTTCTCCTCTATTCACATCTTAACGCTGTTTGTCACTTTGTGTACGCGCTATCTCGTAGTATTCTGTAGCTTGGCTCCTTAACGTCCGACAGATAGGACGCGTCATTGCGATGGTTGTTTATTTCAATGTGCGAGCCGTGGGAGCGGCACCATATACGCACGGCTACACATTGCGCTTCGCCCGACGGCGGCGCGCTATCTGCATTAGCTCCTTAATGGCGACAGATAAATATCTTAAATGACTCACGGTTTTAGGTGCCTTTACATAGAGTGAATAAAATGGAATGTGTCGATCTGACATAGACTGATCAAGAAGGTTGCTGGGGACGTTTAATCTAAAGTCGCCTCGCATATAAAAGACGGCGGCTGCAGTAGATAGTTAAGTTGAAGAAATGGCGGAGTGATTTCACGTAAGATGGAAGAAAGTATGGCTGGTGGAAATTTTTATATGATGTGTCCTGGTTAATGAAAAAAAAAGGGAGATATCGAACTGTTTTCACTTATTTTTTTCTAAGAAGCGTTAATTATTAATTGGGGGGGGGGGGGGGGAGGGACGTTTTTGTGAAGATATAAATGTTATAAGAGGACGGCAAAGCAATCCACCACAGAAAGCATAAGTCTAAAATATGTATCCTTCGCGAAACTTGCGAAGGAATGTAGTAGTGGATACAATAAGGGTCAGCAGTGAAAGAAAAAACTATCACACTAGAAGGTGACATTTCAGACCCGAGCTACCGAAGAAACCCGTCACCACCATGGCATCAGCTCTACGCAGTCCTGTGAAAAAAGCCTGGACACATTGAAAGCATACAAAAAGGACACAGTGGTCTGCAAATGGCAGATGACCTTATGCATGAACGTTGTTGACAAACAGCAAACAAAACGCAATAAATAATCTCGTCTTCGCCCACGCGAAGACAAATCCCCTTGTCGAAATGTTCGCCCGACTTGTGAACTGAGGCTCCTCCCTCTCTACCCTTGTTGAGTGCTCTTTCGTACTCTGCGGCCATTTTCGTTGTCTCGTTCTACCCAAGAAATAATCAAATCACTCGTCTCCACAGGGAAAAGTATGACACTAAAAAAAAAAAAAGAAAAAAAAAAGAAAAAAACGTCTAACTGTTTGGTTTCATAGCTGCTACTGTTTGCCCGAGCTAGCTGACAACAAGCATTTTTTTCAGCCTGTGAATTGCTTAAAAGGAAGCTGAAACGGTATTCAAATTGCTTGAAATTCGGTGGTCGGAAAAAAGATGCTTTGTTAATCATGTGTGTCAATTTTTTTTTTTTTTCAATTCTGTAGGTAAGAAAAACGAAAATCACTTGCTAAAAACGCGCCATGGTTACGCCCTCGTCGCTGCCGGGAGTGGCGGGGGCGGGCCGTCGAAACTGGTGAACAGGCGGATGTGACGTCAATTTCGGAATGCCGGCCGGCCGGCTAGGCCGGCGGCACGTTTTACATGCTTGCTTCGCTCCGTCCCGCGCTTTGGAGATCGATCAGCGCAATCTGCTGCTGGTACCGTTAGTTTTCTTCAATTCTATTGTTCTGTGTTGAAGGTTCCGCGTGTTCAAAGATTCCATGAGGGCAACCAGCAGATACGCAGCTATTGCGGAGGGGCGCTCGGCGCGGTTCGACGCCCTCCGACTAGTGAGCCACTTTTGCTCAGTTTTAAAATAAACGTCTTTCAATGTTTGAAAAACGTTTTCTCGTGTCATTAGAAAACAAACATTCTTGTGAGTGCGTGAAGCAACTGGTGGCTGTCAACCCGGCTTTCGCTTGTGCGAACATCGGTGGTCAAGGCGACATGATGGTTTATAAACTCCCAGAAGATAACAAACTTTTTCGGCGCTGGGGACCTCTGTCAAGAAAAAAAAAAGCTTGCCTTTGGAATCAGCTGTGTTTTGCACTGATGAGATTTGTGCCGATGACGATAATCGAATCATTGCAGAGATTGCGGCCACTTGGGATTCCAATTAAATCAGCGCGACTTAAGTCCGGTGCTGTTGTGTCATCGTTCCCGCACCTAATTAGGTTAATACCGTTGTTACACGACTGACTTCACCATCGTTACGCTTAACCGAGGATACCGAACTTAAAACGCGATTCGCGGCTCTCTTGTTACACAGCGCGCCGCCGTTCTCGGCTACGTCAACAGTTACCAATTAGGTACAGCAAACGAAATGCATGATCGGTAGAACGAAGCTGCATTTGCAATAGTCATTTATAACGCAGTGTCCTGAGTGCCGTGCTGCTCGCGCGGCAACAGCGCGCTCAAGCATTGTCCGAACGCAGCGCTGCCTCCACATGCCGCGCCTGCCGCGCCTTCCGCAAGCTCAACGTGGATCCCTTGTGATAGCGTCAAGAAAGCATGCTCAAACTTATTGCTGTCTTAAATAATAAGCCGAAGGATAACGGAATGTCAAAACCTAACCCTTATTCAGGTTCGCTGACCCAGACCGAGATGCTGGTAGAATAACTGCGATACAAGCAAATTTCTCTCACAGCTGTGTAGCGGCAGTCGCCGCGGTGCCGTAGCGGCTCATCCGATCACCTTGTATTAGCTCATCTTCTAAGGCGACGCCGTGATAAATGACATCTGCATTTCATTGTGAGACAAAGTGATTTATAGTAGGATGTTCTACGAGTAGCCTGTTTACTACAGCGCTGCTCAATTTTTAAGCGTCGTCTGCTGTGACACTGATGCGAAGCAATATAGGCCTAGCGACGACCAGGGAGTGCGCTGATCCATGCAGATCGCCCGTCCGCTGCGCTCGCTGCCAGCACCGTTCCGGTAAGCTCGCTTCATCTGGCGCTGCAGGCGCTGCGAACATGTCTGATTTCATGATACGGCTGAAGCCGGACCATTTTCGGCGTTGCATTGAACAGCGCACCGCGCAAACTAGCTGCAAATTTAGGACGGGCAGTAGCTGCAGTAAGCGTGCGTTCGCCATTGCGTCTTTGGGCGATACTTGAAGGTTGTATAAACGCGCTGTCGACTATGATTGCGTCATATACAATTCCTATTTCTTTTGTTGCTAGTGAAACGAGCTTTAGTGTGTAAAAGACAGGTGTTAAAGCGGGCTAGCTCTTGCACATTTCGATTCGCGCAAATGTGCTGACTGCTTTTCGTTCAGCGCCGTTTCCTCTTTTTTTTTTTTTTTTTTGAACAGCTGGTTGCTCTCACACGTACGGTAAGTGTTGGAGGTGTTTTACATAGTTCGAATAATCAAAAACATTTTAAATGAGCCCTCAAGTTCACTGAAGCGACGCGCACTCAGAAACACCGCGGGCGCCGGCCTGGCCTACCCGAAGTTGACGTCATGATGGGTCCGGCCAGTTACAGACAACAGCGGCGTTTGCTTGGAGGGCGGTCCCGCTGGCGCTTGTTTTCTTGTAAGCACTGCCGTTGGCGCTCCTTTCTGCCTTTTTAAGTATGACAGTCTTGTTCAGCGGACAAAAAACTATAAAAGGCCACACATAACTCGTTTTTTTGCGAAAAGCGCTTCAGCTTCAGCATACGACCGCTAATGATGCTCTCACACCACCGCTGCATGAAAAAAAGAACAAACAAACATGCACACATCTCACGTTGTAAACAGATATGTGTTGGCGGTTCTGGTTGTACATGTTAAGACCACAAGCGTTCACACTTTGAAAAGCACTCGACTTTTAGACACAAGAAAATATTGAGCGCATCATTGGCGCAAGGAATTTCGTCAGGGGGGTGAAACTTATTTATACCTCCCAGCTGGCACGGATTACAGACGCTAGCGCCGACGTCCCATACAGTTACGCTCGTAGCTGGAGAGTGCGAACTAAGAATGGAATTGACGGGGGAGGCCGCTAGCGGAGCGGTCCATAAAAGTTTGCTGTGGCTACTTGGTTAAGCCCGGGGAATTGCGAAAGCAATTGGTCCTGCTTATACATAGACCAACCAATTGAGTGAAACATTCAAGCTACGCCTAGTTGAGCCAAGCGTAGCCAGGCGGTATTCCTTTCGCAATTCCCCGGGCTTAACCAAGTTGAGCCTCAACAAACTTTTTTCCAATGTACGCGCTCCTTTTCGAGACGTTTCTCTCGTTCTTCTGAAGTTTCTTGAGCGCGTCGCAACTACTTAGTTTCATTCCAACGTTCAGCACTGGAAAAACTTGAGTCCTCACTAGCGTTAAGTGCACTCATTAAACTGATTTCAGACTCCCTAGAGACGCGTTCGATGAGCTGCATCTTGTGCCCGTTCTTCAGCAGTTTCCGCAGCTCTTCGTCTCTTCCTCGCCTCGCATTGGCGAGCAGTCTTCTCCTTCTGCATACTAGTCGATGGCATGGCCAAGCGCGGCGCGTGTCCACCGCCGTGTTCTCCGATGAGCCGAGCTTAGGCCCCTTTTCTCTGCAGCTGGTATGACGTCAAACCGACAGTAGCGCCACTGGTTAGCGGCGCGCTAAGCGCGGCGCGTGTACACCGCCCTGTTCTCCGATGAACCGAGCTTAGGCCCCTTTTCTCTGCAGCTGGTATGACGTCATTTCGCTTACGTTCAAACGTGTCCACCGCCGCGTTACGCGAAGGGATTGAAAATCCGCGTAGTATTGCTTTCGCAATAAAAACCGCGCGCTGAGGGGGGTGTCTGTAAGTTGCTTTTTGCAGAGCGCCGGTCGCACACTCGCCTGCGCCCGGGAGATGCTTTATCCACGGGTTATTTACTGCACCATGCCTTTCCTGCTGCCGCGCGACTGGCTCGCTGCAGTGACGGTATGATAAAAACCATAGGCATAGCGCTCTCACAGGGAATCACTGTGCACCACCTCACCTCGCATATAACATTCATAGGCGAACCTTGAGTCGGTGATGACAGTTCAGCATTGGGGTCAGAAACCGCGAGGGCAATTGCGACCTCTTTGAGCCAGTGAGCTCTCTCTGGCTCGGAAAGAGAGCCCATTGACTTGTGTGTTGCGGTGCACATTTGCCGCCGTTCAGTGGCCCGAACGGGTCTGACCAGCCACATCGACGTAGCAGACACCTGGTTTGGAGCCTTGTCTACAGTGCAGCGCACGCGCTCGAACTAGGCGGCGGCCTTCGTGGAGGCCCGGATTCATATTGCGTGGGACAGAGTCCACCCAGAGCTTGTGTCGCCAACCCTCGGGGATACGGTGAGTTGAGCAGATGTTGTCCTGGCCTAGCTTGCCCTAAGCGTGTGCACTTGTTGACTGTATGGGCCTCCTGCAAATCTCCAGAGCCTGAAATCTGTCAATGGAAGTTGGGATTGGCAGGTCCAATACCCGTTTACCCCTTTCCTAATGATGACATTGAGTTGTCGAACATTGGCTGTGCTGAGGTGTATGTACAGTATAGAATATGGGATGCAGGTGGTAGCGTGGGCCTGCACAAGACGGAGCGCGTCGGGCCCCCGGAGACCCTCGCACCGGTTCGATACCCGTCGTAGCATCAGGCCTACCATGTCCCCATTGTGCTTAAGTTTAGCGAATGTAGTGTCTGCTTTGAGCCAACGTGAATATGTATGCCCAAGTCTCGGACCTCATCCACCTCGCGCATAGGCTCCAAGTTCAGAGAGATGTTTATTGAGGTGGGATCTTGACAGCGCGAATGTGTAGTAGTTCCAAATTAATGGGGGCGCAGATGAGCCCGCATGCTTTAGCATACGTGTCGACTATAGCGGCTGCCTGCTGGAGGCTTTCATCCACGGCGCCGATGGATCCTGTATTGGTCCATATGGTGATATCATTGTCGTAAAGTGCATGGTGCACCTCCTCCACTTGCTGCAGCAGTTTGGGGAGGTCCATCATGGCTATTTTGAACAAGGGCGAAAGCACAGCACCCTGGGATGTACCTCTCGTTCCCGAACAGTAAGGACCATGCACCTGATCCTCGATTCAGAGGAGGGCCCGCCGCTGGGAGAGGAAGTCCTGGATGTATGCTAACGCCCTTGGCCCACAGCTAGTGCGGATGAAGTGAGAAAGGATAGAGCGGTGTCTTACATTGTCGAACGCTGCCCTCAAGTCTGGCACAATGATGGCCCTGATGGTAGCTTGGCGAAGATGACATCTCGAAGTTGAAGCAAGATGTCCTGAGCCAACATATGGGGTCTAAAGCCGTACACTGTGTCGGCGAAAAACCCATTATCCTCAAGGTATGGTGAGAGACGATCGCGTACCATCTTCTCCATAAACTTTCCGACACACTTAGTTATGGAAATTGGGCGCAGATTATCAAAGCGTACCACCACCCCAGCCTTCGGGGTGAAATTCAGGATGAAAGTCTCCCATTCCTACGGCAAGGACCTTGAGCCGTCCCAAATATGATCGACAAATTCGAGGAGTCAGGCGTACTCCTGATCCGGCAGATTCGCCAACAGCGCGACTGTTATGCGGTCTCTGCCGGGAGTCGTACCGCTTTTAATCTTAGAGAACGCTGTCTAAATATCGTGAAGCGTGAAAGGAGCATCCAGCTCTGCGTTTCGTTTCTCAGTATACTGGAACAAAGACCCCCTTCAAGCTATGCGACAGAGGTAGCGGGAACACAAGTCGTCAGCAACCTGAGCGGTAATGCCCGGGTAAGTGTGTAGAACGCATTTTAGATTTCGTTGTGCTTCGCCGCATGTGCTAGCATGGTGGAATTCGTTAAAATAGGTTTGTGTCCTTCAGCTGGCGCTGTCAACGTTGCTGATGTTGTCAACACTCCGAAGTTGCAGTCGGCTGTAAAATCTCATAGAGCTGTGAAGTATAGTTGCTGATCGATTCTTAAGGCAGTTGGTAGCACCGCTAAAACGTGCCGGCTGTCTGCCTTGGATCGAAGTGCTTCTGAAGAAATGTGACTATGTCGCTTGATAGCCTACGTCTCCCGAAATCTTCGGTGCAACCAGCGCTCAAGTGCCGGTTCCGCATAGCGTCAGGAGGAGCACGCGCTTCTTCGCTTCGTCGGAGACATCGATTGCCACGAAGTAACTCAGGCGCCGAATCCACGAAGGCCCATCTTGCTGTTAAAAGGCTCGATGCTGATTTGCATTGCTCCAGTAGCCATACCTGGTCACTAACTGCGTTTGTCCTAAATCCTAATTCTCGTTTCTGTGTTATGCTCGGGACGTGGAAGCCCCGTGAGCAAGAAATTTCTCAACTTGGTTGGTGGGTGCTAGAGACTGAGGGGTTATAGTTTTTGAAAGAAAGAGAAAGAAAGAAATGCGAGTACAGGTGAAACATTGCTTCTGGCGCCTTAGTCACGCACACAGACCGAGGAAGGTTGACTTCCAAGAAACCGTACTGCTCGGGTTTCGGTGGCCCGCGTGTCGTTGTCGTCGTGGCAAGGGGGACCCCTGTTTGTACCTCAGAAGCGGCCAGCTCACGGATGCGAAGGAGGCATGGCATCCTGAGCTGCCGTGCGGCCGTTAGGTACGAATAGTTTTGGCTGTGCGTTGTTTCGAGTACAGAAGCATTATATGAAACTAATCACAGGGCATAGAAGTGGGAAATTGCCGTCGCTCGCCTAACATTCACAGGTGATTGATCACAGGCGCACCCGACTGCTCTGGGGATTGAGGCTGGAGAAGCTGGCTTGATTTCTGCCTCTTACGCCACACTACATTCGTTTATTTGTAATCTCTAACCGCATCATGTACCTAAAGTTGCCATGACAGATAGAAATTATTTCAGGTACCGACATATAAACTTATAAAGAATTAGGGGGACGCTGAAGCTTTGCCCTAAGAGTAAACGAGGTGGTGTATTTAACGCCGGCTTTTCAGTCAGCGACTTCTTTGTATATTATATTTTATTATTTTTACTTATAATATATTATATATCATATTATATTATGTTGTTATATTTTTTACCCGCCGGTGGAGCGCAGTGGTTACGACGCTCGACCCCTTTCCCAAGGATGCAGGATCGAATCCCGGCATCGTAGGCCGCTTTCGATGGAGCCGAAAAGCAAGGCGCCTGTGTGCTGTGCGATGTCAGCCCAAGTTAAAGAACCCCAAGTGGTCCGAATTTCCCGAGTCCTCCACTACGGCGTCTCGCACAGCCAGAGTCGCTTTGGTATGTTGAACCTCCCAAACCAAACAAACCATCTTTATTATTTGTTTTATTTTTGTTTTGAATGAAAGAAGGCGCAGTACCTGTCTCACTGTTCGGTTTATGAAGGCACCTTTTCGGTGGACGTCTACAGGTAATTTATACATCGATTTATAGGAAAGAAAATGGCTCGGTATCTCCCACAGTTCTTCGTGGATACCTGAATCACGATTTAAGAGAAGTGACACCACCTCGATAACAGGCCTCCATTTTAACGCCATAGTGTTAAGTGCCCCGTGCCGCAGAAAAGTCGGTGTCGTCGTCTGCGGCCGCCGTCCCGCATCGTCCGGCGTTGGCCGTGAGCGAAAAATCCCAGAAGCATTAATAAAGAAAGACGAGTAAGATAAATCGCCGACATCAGGAGTCGAATGCGGGCCTCCGGGGTGCGAGACGAGCACGCTAACCACTCCGCCATGCCAGCTAGATGATTTGAAATGGACAAACGCGCGTCTATTGATTGAGGTGTTGTCTCAGAAACGTCCTTTAGAGAAGTGTATTGTGGCGTATGATAATAACTATGAGCATGTAAATTACAGAATTACAGAACACGCAGTTAAGCGAGTGGCATATTACTTTTCCGCTGTACTTCCTCTTCGCTTGGCGTGCACGTAGCGCCATCATGCGTGTGGCGCACGGAATAAGATAGACAGGGCATGGCCTCCGAGATCTTCATCGCGCCGGCTCGGATCGGCAACGATGTTGCCGACGAACTACGACTGCAACTTAAGGCCCGCGCGTTTCGGCAAGGTGGCTGGCAGCGCTTCTACGTCCCGGGGGGGATTAATAAATAAAAATGAGTATAGCAAGTTGCGCTATGTAGGAATTCGAAACAGAGCCTCCCTTCTCAGTGCACGCCTCAGCCGCATTGCAAGCGAAGGAATGCTTGTTGCGCTTGTACGCGCGAACTAGAGTCGAAAGGTTCTCTCGCAGAGGCTGCTAGGGGAAGCGATGACGTCACCGCTAGGGCATGAAGCGTCGGAACATGAGCTCGCTCTTGAAAGACGTGTAATGAAAGCGGTTCGGTCTACCAGTGCCGCGCGCACTACGGTGTCTCTTGTGCGCACGAACTGTAGCGAAACGTTACTACTGCTCGCAGAGGCCGCTAAGGGAAGCGATTACGTCACTGCTAAGGCATGAAGCGTCGGAACATAGGCTTGCTCCAGAGAAACGAGTAGTCACGTTTCAGAACAAGTAATAACCAAAAAGTCATGCTTTGGACAAGTTAACGTGTGTTGTATCATGTGAACTCAGTCTTTGCGTCACTCAAAAGCGCGACAAGTAAATGAGTAGACGCTGCGAACGGGGCGCGATAACGCTATCGCGTTCAATTCTTAAAGGCGAATCTTAATAGTTCTCCAAATTTCTTTTTCCCAATATGTTCCGAACACATACGAATTCAAAACGACACTTGGGTACAGCGACAGCTTTTCGATCGAACGAGCTGCAGGCGCTCGATGAAAAACGCAGCTGAAAAGCGCTTTTCATCGTGTGTGATGAGTCTGCTGACACAGGAGGATACGAAAAACTGCTAAAGTGGAGGACGCGAGCGCCACCACTGGAGTGAGCGACACTAGTTATTTTGCGCGCATGCGCTTTAAAACCTTTCCTCAGTATACGCGACGAAACCCGGTGCACGCTCCCATTTCCATCTGAAAAATGAGGTGAAAGAAACTTGCTTATGCAAGGTGTCAATGTGTAAAGAAGTGAGTAATAATTCTCCCATATGCAACATGCGTTTCAGCGAGCAATATTTCATCTATATGCAGTTGGAGAATGCCGTGAATTCCGGCCGAAGGGCAGGCGGTAGTTGAACCTTATGTTGTTGCGTTTATCATTTGTGAAGCAAGAGTAGTCTCATTGCTGGGCGAATATAAAATATACTGGATTTTCCGCCAAGCAGTGCCTTCCAAGAGCGTGGAATGTCCGTCTGAAGGGGGACTAAAATTAAAGAAACTATTGTGTGTCCACGAGCAGCGATGCGCATTATGACTCGCCTTATAGGCAACTTCAGCAAGTAATTTGAAATGACTGAGAAAGCAAATAACAATGCATGTTATGATCTCATGATGAAGGGCCAGAAAAACTATGCGTGAAAACAAACACGAACCCGATGCTTGAGAGGCAATGATCGCAGTCATTGTGCAAGTGGGAAAATAGCTATGCACATTTGCATTAAAATATTTCTTCGCGTCATCCTGCTGTACAACATGCCTATAAAGGGGCAGACGAATGGCGGCGGTTCTGCCGGCCCTATTCGAAGAGACGCGCATCTGTAACCATCTAAGAGCGCCTTATACCCTCTTTACACGGCCGGTTAAGCCACGGCTACGCTTAACCAAAGTTACCGAGCATAACCACGGTTAACGGTCAATCGCGGTTAGCTGTGCTTACACAGTCGCCGCCGTTCTCGGTTACGGCCGCCATTGCCCATAAAATACAACCGAATCGATGCGGTGATCTGCGAAACGAAGCAGCATTTACAAATATCTGATTTATAACATAGTTTCCGGAGTGCCGTCCGAAGGCGTCAACAGCGCGGTCAAGCCCCACACGATGGCAGCACCTCATCGACCCCCGTAAACACCGCCGCGTTGGCCCCTCCTCCCGCAGGCCGTACACGAACAAGGCGGCTAGCTAGCGCCGACGTCAGAAATAAAGCTTGCTAAATTTATTGGCATCTGTAATACTGAGCCGAATATGATTGAATCCCTCTTCAGGATCACTGAACAGCGGCAAATTGCTGGTAAGACCGATAACCGCGCCGCGATACTATCAAGTTTCTGCTAAAGCCAGCTGCCGCCGTGGCATTGCTTCTCACCGCTCTGCTGCGATCAATGCGTCGCCAAAGTTGATCATGTCATTATTTTACGGCAGCAGAATAGGATTCACAAGGAAGTTTCATGAATACACCATTTCGATAGCGTTGATCAGTTCCAAAGCGCCGACCGTCGCGGCTTCGAAAATAAATAATTTAGGCCTACTGACGACTGGGGGGTTACGCACCCCGCCGTCGTTCGCCGCGCTCGCACGCTTCACCGCCGCGGTAAGTGTAACATACCTCAGCCTGCTCGCAGCATTCCGCGCTGCAAGGGTTGCGAACTTGTGCACTTTCATGATAAAGCTAAGACCGCGCCTTTTTTTGACGTTCCGCGCTCGGCACTGTTACGACCAAGCATCCGCATTTGCGCGCTCTATTGTTCGCCTGTGGGCATGGATAAGTGCTGTGAATATGTGGTGATGGTCCAATGGCTCTAAGTGAGCCTGTTTCCAGGAATCCTGTTTTGTAAGCCTGTTTTGCTTTGTGGACACTCTGCAAATGCCAAATTGACCCTGCCAAGAGAACGTCTGGAAAAACACAAAGAAACGTCCCCCTGCGGGAAATGCAGGAAGTGCTTTCTTTCTTTTGTTCACCCTTCCAGTCGATAAGCCCTATCGTCCAGTGAGGAATGCCTACTTTCCAAAGGAGACGACAGAGTGACATGTCCGCTGACGTGCAGGACAAGAAAGGAGCATGACGCATACAGCCATTAAGTGATTTCCCGGGAATGCAGGAAAGATTTGCAATTGTCGAAAAGGGACAATGTTGGGAGCCCTATGCGGCGCGCACGTGTACTTGGGTTTCTGAGAAGTAAATCCTCTTGCCGGAACCAGCTGCCTATCGATTCTTGGCTGAAGAATAGAAATGTACCTCCTCTCCTCGCCGTTCCCAAGCTTTTCCCGCCAACAAGTGATCACGCCCAACGAAACAATGCCGGACCAGTCAGTGCTTCAGACCATCAGTGCAGTGATGTGTTCGATTGGATGCCGATATCTGAGGGGCGTGCCCTGGATTTGGTTGGTCAGCATCTTCAGAGAGGGGCTGGACATAGGGGGGGTTTTAAGGACGCTGCAGAGCACGAAATGTCGCTCTGGGCCCTGGGTAAACGGCTCATCCAGTCGCTTCTCGCTATGAACTGATGTACCCTTCTTTTCGTGTAAATAATCTTGTAAATAAGTTTCTCAAAGTGCCATTAAACCTGCTTGTACATATTTCACCAACTTCGAAGGTTCAATCCTACTTCAACCCCGAGTCTCTGCACGCTACCAAGTGAAGGCCGGGTCGACATAGCCCCAGCGTCACGACAACTGGTGACCAGCGTTGGGATCTGAATCTACAAGCCACAACATCTGACGACTGGAGGTGGGATCTGGATCTACAAGCTACAACATCTGGTGATTCGAGGTGGATCAGAATCTACAAGCCACAACATCTTGTGATCGGAGGTGGCATCTCAAGCAACAAGCAGGAGCAACAATCGGCCAACAAGAAAGCAGCTCGGAACATCGATCGCATGTGTGGGTGAGTGCTTGGCTTTTCTTCTGATGTGGACCAGGTTCTAGAACAGGGTTAGATTTTAGAACTGGTAAAGAGAGTGTGGAAACGCCTTTAGGTTTGGTAGTTTGCACAGTTGTTTTGGAAGTAGCCGACACTCGGAGCGATCATGGACCTACAAAAGCTGCAGAAACCGGACCTGTTGCTGTTGTGTGAGGAATTGGGAATTGATACAAGTGGTTTGGCACGAAAACCCTTGATTATAAAGGCAATCACTGATCTGGGAACCGATGATGAGGAGCTCAGTGAAGCATGGAACCTCATCGGTCAAAAAAAGGAGCAGCTCAGACAGCAGAAAGAGCGGGAAAAAGAGGAAAAGGAGCGGGAAAAAGAGGAAAAGAAGCGTGAGAGAGAAGCAAAAAAGCGGGAGCTAGAAATTGAGCTCCGGAAATTAGAACTAGAGTTGAGCAAGAGGTCGGGCAATTGTCCCCAGCTAGCGGTACCTCTTCTCAACAAGGAGGCAGATTTCAAGATGTCAAAGTACATGCAGCCATATGTGATATCAGGGGATATCGGTCTGTATCTGGCTAACTTTGAGCGAACCTGCGAAAAACTGTCCTTCCAGCGAGACACTTGGTCTCAGAGATTATTGACGGTTCTGCCCTGCGAGGCAGCGGAGGTTGTCGCGCGGCTAAGCAAGGAGGACGCGGACAACTACGAGAAGGTCAAAGCTTGCCTTCTGAGAAAGTATAGGCTTAGCGCCGAGGCGTTCAGACAACGTTTTCGGAACGCTACTAAGTCCAGGGACGAGAGTTACCCTGAATTCCTGTACAATTTAAGAGTAAATTTGGGCGAGTGGCTAAAGAGCACAGATTCCTGCAGTGATAGGGACGCTGTAGTCGAGCGAATTCTTTTGGAGCAGTTTTATAACTGCCTCCCAGAAAAAGAAAGAAATTGGTTACAGGACCGAGGCGAAATTAAGTCGGCAACTGAAGCTGCCGAACTTATTGAGGAGTATGCTTCGCGCCGACAATTCAGCAACCCAGCAGTGGTTAGGCCCCGCAATTCCAAGTCGAGTGTGAATAACCGTCAGAAAAGGCACTTTGCTAGATTTGCAAACGAAGAAAGGAAGGCTTCTTCAGGCAAACGCCCTAGAAAGGACGGTAGTGAGAAAGGTGGGGAAGTGACCAACGCGCAGAACACAAAGAATAAGCTTGAGGCTAGGAAGCCGCTCACATGCTTTAGGTGTAATGAGCAGGGTCACATTGCCGTCAACTGCCGGAAAGAAAAGATTGCTTTCTCGTATGTCAGTGACTGCGATGAAAATATGCAGCTTTTAGAACCCTACCTGCATGACCTAGTAGTCAACGGGAAGCCTTGCAAGGTACTGCGCGATTCGGCCGCAACGATGGATGTTGTCCATCCGGCGTATGTATCGCCTTCCGACTATACAGGACAGTGTGCGTGGATCCGCCAGGTAGTGGAGGAACAGAGTGTGTGCTTGCCAATCGCGAACGTGGTCATCGCGGGCCCTTTCGGCGAGTTAACAACCGAGGCTGCCGTTTCAGAAAAGCTGCCTAAGTGCTATCCGTATTTGTTTTCCAACAAATCGGACATGCTACTGCGAAAGAGGGGCATCCTTTTCGGAGACAGTGCTGTGCAAGCATTAACACGTTCAAAGGCGCGAGAACTAGCTACACTGCTCATACCAGAAAATTCCACAGCGGAGGAAACGGCAGTTAAAACAGTGGTCTATGTGGAAGATAGCGGGTCAGAAAACTTTGAGAGCGAGGCATCTCAAATAAGTCAACTTGAAAGTGAATTTGATGAGACGCGGAATGAGGACGTTCTTGAGAATAACCTCTTGCCGCCAGTGTCTAGTAATCTCACGAGACTTTTAAGTGGAACCCGAGAGGACTTAACTATGGAGCAAGCCAATGATCCCAAGAATAAGCTCGAAGTACAGTGGGAAGGACCTGCTGAAGTCGTTGCAAAGCTTTCTGACACTAACTACGCAGTGAAAATCCCCGATAGGCGTAAAGCAGTGCGCATTTATCATTGCAATCTTATGAAGCCCTATGAGCAGAGGGAAACCATGGTAAATCTAACGTTAAACCTTCCTGAGGAGATTGGGGATAACTTGATTTGCCTCAGCGGAAAAGGAAGCAACGCTCAGGAGCTTCACAAAAAGACGGAGCAGAGAGGAGAACTAAAGAAATCCCAGCTGTCCGATCTGGGCGAGATAATAACAGAGTTTGAGGCCTGCTTCGTGGACAGGCCAGGCAGAACTGATTTGACTGAGCACGATATTGAGCTGACTTCAGACGTGCCAGTGCGATCAAGGTGCTACCGATTTTCTCCAAGGCAAAGAGAAATTCTGGATAGGGAAGTAACTCGCATGCTGGAATTGGGAGTAATAAAACCCTCGGAAAGCGATTATGCTTCGCCTATGATCTTAGTAGAAGCTCCAGGTAAAGACCCTAGGCCTGTGGTAGACTACCGAAAGCTAAATTCTCTCACCAGGGATCAAGTGTATCCTATTCCGAATATTGAGGAGAGAGTAGAACAGGTCAGTAGAGCGGCATATGTGACTACGCTGGACCTTACTCGAGGATACTGGCAAGTACCGCTCACTGAACGCGCCAGCAGATACGCGGCTTTCGTCACTCCGACGGGCAGCTACCAGCCAACAATGATGAGTTTCGGGCTCAAAAATGCTCCATTTTGTTTTTCCCGACTCATGGATAGGGTTTTAAAGGGGTGTGAAACATTCGCGGTGCCCTATTTAGACGACATTGCGGTTTTTTCCGACTCATGGGCGGACCATATGGTACATCTAAGAGCTGTACTGAGCCTTTTGCGTCAAGCTGGACTAACCGTAAAGGCCGAGAAATGTTGCCTGGCAAGGGCGACCGTGGACTACTTGGGTCACAATGTAGGTCAAGGTTTCAGGAAACCCAGCGAGATTAAGATTTCTGCGGTAGCAGACTACCCGCGGCCGAGCACGAAGACGGAAATTCGAGCATTCCTGGGTCTGACTGGGTGCTACAATCACTACATCCCTAACTATTCAGCTTTGGCTAGCCCTCTGACCGACGCTCTCCGCAAGACAGAACCGACAAATGTAGTCTGGGACGAACAAAAGGAAGCCTCCTTCGTAAACCTGAAGGCTGTGCTGATTAGCCGTCCGGTATTGTGAGCTCCAGACTATGGCCGAGAATTCACGGTCCAGTGTGATGCCAGTGATCGAGGGTTAGGTGCTGTTCTCTGCCAGAGAGATGACGACGGTAATGAGCACCCCGTGCTCTACCTGAGCAGAAAACTGAGTTCTAGAGAGAGGGCTTATTGCGCGTCAGAGAAAGAATGCGCTTGCATTGTATGGGCCATTCAAAAATTGAAGTGCTATCTTGGAGGGGCCAAATTCACCGTAGAGACGGACCATTGTCCCCTGGCTTGGCTGCAAACTGCGACATCGAAGAACAGTCGCCTTCTTAGGTGGAGCTTGATTTTACAGCAGTACAATTTTGAAATAAGATACAAAAAGGGGAAGTTAAATGGGAATGCGGACGCGCTTAGCCGCTGTTTCTAAGCAGTCCGAGGTGTTCCTCACCATGTATCCAAATTGATAATCAGGTTTTTATTTTTTTTTTCTCGTGCGCTTGTATATGTGTGACTATGTAAAGCAGCACGTTTGGTTTTCGAGGCATACGTGGGTCCTGAACGTCTTGAGAGTGGGCTTTTCTCGAACAACAATGGCAGTTTTCTTTTAACCTGGTCTCTTCAGACGGGAGCCGAGTGCTTGCTTCGACATGTGGTTGAGTTTCAGACAGCTCGAGCAATTTGGCCTACAACAATCAAGACAACGCGACAAGCAACAGCGAGCTTCAAGCGTTCACGTGCAGGCCATTAAGTCGTCTCTTCATGCAGCAGCTGGGACTGCTGCCCTCCGAGACTCTTCTGGCGGGGGAGGAGGCTGTTACGACCAAGCATCCGCATTTGCGCGCTCTATTGTTCGCCTGTGGGCATGGATAAGTGCTGTGAATATGTGGTGATGGTCCAATGGCTCTAAGTGAGCCTGTTTCCAGGAATCCTGTTTTGTAAGCCTGTTTTGCTTTGTGGACACTCTGCAAATGCCAAATTGACCCTGCCAAGAGAACGTCTGGAAAAACACAAAGAAACGTCCCCCTGCGGGAAATGCAGGAAGTGCTTTCTTTCTTTTGTTCACCCTTCCAGTCGATAAGCCCTATCGTCCAGTGAGGAATGCCTACTTTCCAAAGGAGACGACAGAGTGACATGTCCGCTGACGTGCAGGACAAGAAAGGAGCATGACGCATACAGCCATTAAGTGATTTCCCGGGAATGCAGGAAAGATTTGCAATTGTCGAAAAGGGACAATGTTGGGAGCCCTATGCGGCGCGCACGTGTACTTGGGTTTCTGAGAAGTAAATCCTCTTGCCGGAACCAGCTGCCTATCGATTCTTGGCTGAAGAATAGAAATGTACCTCCTCTCCTCGCCGTTCCCAAGCTTTTCCCGCCAACAAGTGATCACGCCCAACGAAACAATGCCGGACCAGTCAGTGCTTCAGACCATCAGTGCAGTGATGTGTTCGATTGGATGCCGATATCTGAGGGGCGTGCCCTGGATTTGGTTGGTCAGCATCTTCAGAGAGGGGCTGGACATAGGGGGGGTTTTAAGGACGCTGCAGAGCACGAAATGTCGCTCTGGGCCCTGGGTAAACGGCTCATCCAGTCGCTTCTCGCTATGAACTGATGTACCCTTCTTTTCGTGTAAATAATCTTGTAAATAAGTTTCTCAAAGTGCCATTAAACCTGCTTGTACATATTTCACCAACTTCGAAGGTTCAATCCTACTTCAACCCCGAGTCTCTGCACGCTACCAAGTGAAGGCCGGGTCGACATAGCCCCAGCGTCACGACAGCACCAAGACGCGCAAACGATATTGCAGACACAGGACGGGGCTTCAGTATGCAGGCGCTTCGCTGCAGGCCGTAATCGAAGACACCGGGCGGCACAGTAGACACCGCCTATTCAATACGGGCAAACGAGTACACTGCTGATCAGAGGTGGGCATTTGACCTCAAAAACCTCGACCTCACCTCAAACTCAAAAAATATTTGGCCACCTCACTCAACCTCAACCTCATCAATTGAGGTTGAGGTCCCCCAGGCGACCTCACCTCACTTTTCAGGTGACCATTGGCGACCTCACTCAACCTCACCTCAAACTGAAAATGTGAGGTTGAGGTCGGGCGCTCGACCTCAAAAAAAAAAAAAAAAGAATCATTAAATTAAACCGTAACTTAAAGCAAATATACATTTCTCGGTAATCCTGGGGTATATATAGGCTAGCCAGAATTTTGTCGTATGAAGGCTGTATTTTACTCCTAATTTTATACTACAATTAATATCCTGGATAAAAGCAGAGAAACTCTGGACACTACATGTCCAACTCTGCACTAAAGTGGCAATCCTCTCCCCCTCCTCGCCTACCCTTTTGTGGTCGGTTTCAATCTAAGGCCTACATGGGTACCACGTTACTACGCATAGGCCCATAATGCAATACAAAGAGTTTATCCCACCTGAGCCACGTGAATAAGATTCGTATTAGAAATAAAACAAGCCAGTTCTTACTATAAACTGAAAAGACAAATGCTGTTGACCCTAGTGACGACGACAACAATGACGATATGCTCTTTTTCTTTTCTTGCCACATAGCGCTAAACAGACAAGGACACAGCGATACACACGGGACGGGCACTTTTTTTATCCCCATCCCGTATGTCTGGCTGTGTCCCTGTCTATTTAGCGCTATTAGGCAAGAAAACCGACACCAACGCGCCCAAGCTTTCATCCTTGCTCTTTTTCTTAATTCGAAAAAAAAAAAGAATTGATGATTGTCGAGCTTTTTTTTTAATACACTGTACATTGTTTTGCACAGAATACAATAAATTAAGAAAAAATAGGAATACAGTCGTGCCTCGTTAGTATGAACGCTTTGGTTTCCGACCAAAACTGTCCATAAAGCGAGTGATCCATAATAACGAGTCATGAATAAAAACGAAAAGTATATAACTGAGAAAAAAGTATAATTAATGGCTGCTGTTTTAATTAATTTGGGTATATAAACACAGCCGAGATGTCGATGCTAGCCTCTTCTCCATAAATCCGTCGACCCGAAACGTCATGTTTGTTCTTAAACCTTGTCAACCATCCTCTTGAATAGCTGAAGTCAGTTACGCCTAGACAGAGCGTAGAATATTTCTCAGTAAACATCCCCCTGTTTTACTGAACAAAAATTCCGTAAGTCATCACAGGTAAAACCTATCAAGGCGGAGGAGAAGAAGCACCCATAATGTTGCCGAGGCAGCGAGCCTTCTCTTGAAGCATTTCGTCGCTCACGACAGCACCATTCGCGAGCACATTTCCGAACCACATTAACAAGGCTGACTCCATTTCTTCGAACTGTGCTGGGCGCTGTCGGACTGTGGCTTACGCTGTGATGCCGACGTTGAGCCATTTATCGGAGTCCGGTAGTATATATAGATGGTATACCGTCGACCTGACGAGGCTGAGGCCTAGTTGAACTTGGGTCCAGTCTTTCACGGCTTGGATTGACTGAGATTGCTTTTGCCGCTTGTATTCACAGATTTCCCGCTTCGCGCTTAAGTTCAGCTCCATTCTTTTGCGTTTAACTCCCACCATGCCAAAAGTCAGACTAAAGTTGAGAGTTACAGGCTCCTGCTTCTTTGCACTCTTTTTCCCTAGTTAACCTCCCTGACTTTCCGTTCTTCTGATTCTCTTTCTTGCCTTGTACTGTTTTTGTAAGGAAGCGAGGGAGTCAAGTTGGCAGGCTACTATACAGAGGGCTATCAAACAGCCCTTTCCTGTGCCGTTTGTATGTGTTCCTATGAAACAAACACTGCAAGCTGAAGTACAGTTTAGAACGACGGCTAGCCGACTACGAAGAGCTCAGACCTTGTCAAGGCCGCATCGTTGACTCAAGGCGAAGCCGACATGCGGATCGCTGTGGTGCAAAATGTGGTAGTTCGGCAGCGCAACAGTGACGAAAACCAGGAGCATGAGAAGGAAGGGCGTCCAGGACGGGACGCCCGGTCCTGGTGGCGTGGTCGTCGCGTTTCTTTTGTCGCTCTACTTCGTGAGTGTGTCTTAACCCTGACCGAAAAGCGTTAACGGCTTCATGGAACACACTTTGTGTTCTGGGATAGAAAAACTTCAGTTCCCACCCCCAATTTTGGCGCTTGTCTTTCTTCTTATTGTTTCTTTTTTACGCTTTTACCGACCTCTCTTATGTTCTGCGACCACATGTTGCTGTTTTCCCGACTGCGGCCTCTAGTTCCGGCGCTGCCGCTGCACCCAGAAATTTCCCGGTTCCCTCCTTTTGGGGTCTTTCTTAGTTAGCTGACCCTCGGTTTGCTGTGTACGATCCCTGTCATCCACCCTCCTTTTCTCCTTTTCCTCCCTTTCTTCCCGCTCTTGCGCCCCCCCCCCCCCCCCTTCCTTCCTAAAACGACGACACGCCCGCTTTGGTTCTTTCCAACTCCACAGGACTCGTTCAGACATCCGACCGTACCGGCTGTCGCATAGGTTCCCGGCTTGCGCACCCTTCTTTAACTTGCGTTCGGACTCTTCTGCTTTTTTCAAACGATGTTCATATTAACGAGACACAAATACATGGGCCGAATAGGCTGTGTGCATTCATCCCATCTCCATTGTTCAGAGAGCGAGTTTCTATATTAACGAGACATAAATACATTGAAAAATCTTCGCCCCTAGAAAAACTGTCCATAATTCGGGTCTTCCATATTAACGGGGCACAAATTTTCCGTAAAAGCCACTCATGAAACGACTTGTGAAGACTAAATCCCCAACAAAACAAACAAAAGAGGAAAAGACAGCAAAACACCAATTAATCATAAATCTCGGCTAATGCCGCATAAACCTTCATAAAATTTCGAAGAGGAATGCTGTTTATCTTATGAGGTCCCAACCGGCCAATCCTGGGCGTTAGTTTATAATTCTGTGATCCCGTGGCGTATTGCAAGAATTGGCGAAATTGCTTCTTCGAACACCACGCTTACATTAAAAAATTAAAAGGGTCGGAACTGCTAGGAAAAAGGGTAAACGTGAACCACTTTGGTGTCGCGAACATCGGCTCGCCCGTCAAATTTCGCCGGAGCAAAATGTCCTACTCCCACCCGCCTAAACACACACACACACACACACACACACACACACACACACACACACACACACACACACACACACACACACACACACACACACACACACACACACACACACACACACACACACACACACACACACACACACACACACACACACACACACACACACACACACACACACACACACACACACACACACACACACACACACACACACACACACACACACACACACACACACACACACACACACACACACACACACACACACACACACACACACACACACACACACACACACACACACACACACACACACACACACACACACACACACACACACACACACACACACACACACACACACACGCACGCACACACACACACACACACACACACACACACGCACGCACGCACGCACGCACGCACACACACACACACACACACACACACGATATAAATACTTGTACGTCCGAACCGAATACTGGATGCCATTTCGCCAACAATTCTGGGAGGAGCTTCTTTGTGGTATTCACTTGTTTTCCTTTGAAGAATGAACTAATAAATTGCACGGTGGTCCGAAGCTGCTTCGCCGCATGCACCGTAGGTGAATCTAGAGAAACCGTTTCCCCGTTACTGTCGTATAGTTACAGCACATAAACGTAAAATAAAGGCAAGAACAACAGAAAGGAGGCGAGCAAGCAGCCCGGAGGGACCGCGCCCCCCGCTGTGCACGCGATCCTCCCTTCGCCGTCCGTCTGTAGCAGACAATGCAATAATTGAATTACAGTAATGAAATTACTGTAATTGAATTACTTTTCTCGGTAATTTGTAATGTAATTAATTCCTTTCTCGGGTTGGTAATTTAGTAATGTAATGAATTACTTTTTGATAGTAATTTCGCAGCAAAAGTAATTAATTCCTTTCGAAATTACTTTTACTAAAGTGCGCCACTACTCCTTCAATAGTCAACGAAGTAGAGTGCCGCGAAAGCAAGGACGACGTGCGGCAAGCGAAGCCAGCGTAACGGATCGGCAAAGGGGGACAGATTAAGCATAACAGTGCGTCTGAGACCTCGTGTGTAGCAGGGGCAACCATTCTCCAAGTAGCAGGATACAAGGCGTCAAGGGAATCCCGAAGGGAGAAAAGGTGCAAAGAGGCTGGAGCTGAAAACTAGTTGCGATCGCGGCGCAGCGGCACTCCCTGCTGCGTCGGCTAGTGCACAGTGGTGCCTGGTTACACCACGGTGCGAGGGAGGATTGGGGCTGGGGGAGATAGGCGGAAGGGTCCATGACCTGAGGCACCGTGGCTTGAGCATTACTGAGCAGTGAGCACAAATGTGCCGACGTCAATCCTTGGGACTGCGGAAGCAATAAATAACCTAGCTTCTTCGGGCCCTTCAAATGGCGGAGACAGCTCCGTGCCAGCAAGACGCTGGGTTCGCCGGTGATTTCACGACTGTTCGACCACGTGGTTTTTTTTCTTTTTTGTAATGGCCCGTGCTGTAGGAGAGAGGGAAGGAATAGCTCTCTGGGACAGAATTTGGCGGGAAGACGAAAGAATGTGTGTCCTTCGCGTCCGAAGAACAAGCTTTTGTTTTGTTTGTTAGCTTTGATTAGTTTTTGCATGGATGGAAACTAGAAAGTAATTTAAAAGTAATTTAATTTCTCAGTAGAAGTAATCGTAATGTAATTTCACTACTTTTTAGGAGCAGTAATGAGTAATGTAATTTAATTACTTTTCTTAGATTTTCAGCAAAGTAATTAGTAATGTAATTTAATTCCTTTTCAAAAGTAATTTTGCCATGCATGGTGTATAGGCATCTGGTTTTGTTCATGCGGTGAATGCCCAACTGTCACCAATACACACCAAACGGCAATGGCGTATGTGTGCCAGCTCCGCTTTCAGAGACTAGATTGCGCTTTTCAATACTTGCAAAATAAAAAGAAAAAAAAAAAACTAAACGACCGCGCGGGTAAGTGGAAAGGAGGGTTGGGCTATGGGCCTCTGAAAAAGAGCCTAATGTGAGGGAAGAAGCCTGTTCTCTTTTCAGCAGTGTACGAACTTAATTGACATACAAGAAAATATATATAAATGAATACCTTGTTGACGAAAGTAATAACAAATATCGCACACTAAAAACAGAAGAGAACTGCGCTTCCCAGAGCTTATAGAAGGTTTGAGACATCGACTTAATACGGCATTCCTCAGTGCTAGCATGTAATTGGCTTCACATCACGTACATTAAAATTGATTTTTAAAGAAAAAAACAAATATCTGAAAAAATTATTCCGACATCTGGCCACAAAAATTTTCATCCGATTGATTTGTCCGTCTCGAGCAGACGGGAGCACGAAACAGACACGTTCAGTTTGCCACACCAATTCGTCCGTCTAGACACCAAAATGTCCAGCCGGAAACCATCTGAATACTTTCTAGCTCACAAAAACATGTAGGAGAACGCTGTTCTCTTTTTTTTTTTTTTTTCTGCGCCTGAACAAGAGATTTCAAGAAAAACCTGATATTATGAAGTTAAGAATCCCTTACTCTCCTCCTTCCTCCTGCATTGCTTGATTTCAATAGAATTTGAGAGAGAAATAAAGGGCCTTAGCGGAGCGAAATCATTTTTTTTTTTCATTGCGCTTGACTGCATACAAGCCCCATATATTTTTTTGTCTGTTCTATCTCGTCAAATGGTTAACATGCGCATGCGTTTTCCTGTATACCAGTTGCGTCTTATAAGATGTGCCGTCCATTTCATCCCATTGCAGTTGTTCGGGGCCACCTGTGAATCTGTATAAGAAACAAGCAGCACAATTCCAAAGAGAGGTTGTTCTGGAAAATACAAGAATATAAATTTACAGGGCCGAAATATAAAACGATGACGTACAATTCGAAAGGGAGGACTTCGATAAAATGCCCAGATGGTATTGTGCCGGTTTTTCTGTTTGTTCATGGTTTGTTTTTTTTATCTGTCAGTATCACGTCCCCTAACAATTTCGCTGCACCATTTTCTGTTAAGTTTCTGTGTAATGTACAGCAGGGTCCTTTATCGAATGTAAGGCAGCAGCCGTTATAGCGCCTGGAAACGGGCATGCACAAGACACAGTTCTGCTCCGCGCCGTCTGCGCAAAGACAATTTTCTTCGCTTTTTAGTTTGCTGCTTTCTTTGCGGCCTCCGACAAAAGCACCGCGGGTCAACGTGAGTTATGTGCTTTGCGCGCTCCCGGGTGTTTGAGCCTGCCGCAAGCATCGGCACAAACAAGTCAGAGGAAACGGGGGTGGCTGACGGGGGGCATGAGGAGTTCGTGAAGTAAAAAAAAAAAATATCTCCTTCCAAGTAGACCAGAGGGAAGCGGTCTCGGGCTGCGGACATTACGGTGGAATGCCGAAAGCTGGGCAGGGGCTGCCGCATCCGGTCGTCCGATTGGGGGGTAACCAAACACCGAGAGTCGGCGGGCACACCGCGGCAGTATGCTCGAGCTCCGCGTCAAAAGGGGCGCTCTTCGAAGAAAGCCGCGGCAACAGCAAAAAGCCTGGACCTCACAATTTCGACCTCACACAATGACGACCTCACTCAACCTCAAACTCACGCGTGAGGTTGAAGTCCAATTTCGTGACCTCACTCAAAACATTTCGAGCTGTCACCGACCTCACCTCAACCTCACCTCACTTCGTGAGGTTGAGGTCATTTTGAGGTTGAGGTCGACCTCATGAGGTCGAAACCTCATGAGGTTGCCCACCTCTGCTGCTGATTGAGGCACGCTCGTACGCTTCGCGCACTCGGGTGCCGACGAGCAGCCACCGTCAACAGACCCCGCCATAACCTCGGCTAGCGAGGCAAACCGAGGTCGCCAAACTCGGTTTGCGATAACCGCGGTTAGGGGTGTAACCATGGTTTGGTCTTCCGTATAAATGGGCTAACCCCGGTTTCGCGTAACCGCAGTTACGCTAAACGGGGTGAAGTCTGCCTATGTAAAGAGGGTATTACTCTGGCAGAGAAGTATGATAACCTTGCAAAGCAGCGATATGTATATATTAGTACAGCGCGCAATTTTTTTTTAAATGATTACCGTGGGTTACGACAGCTTATTTCTGACTGGATGTGTCACATGGAGACTTTCTTGAACAGCGACAGCAACGCTTGAAGGTTTGCGATGTCGTAGCCGTAGTTCAAACTCGCCAGGGTGCACTTCTATAGCGCATTTACTCGGTGAAGTGCTTCCTTACCGAATGAGGAGGCTTTATAGTCTTCAGCAGGCAGACCAAAGTGTATATTTCAGGAAATAAATGAATGAAGCATTATCGCGCTACTTAAAGGCCTTATAAGAAAGCATCACGCAGCAGCAGTTCAAAGCGCATTATACCACATTACGCGGCCCTGCAAAGAGGTGGCGCCACGGTATGTCCTCGAGCCCAATACTTAGGAACAGGCCGGCGTGAAGCCGCAGGCAGACAACTTGTGTCGGTGAAAAATGGGGTTGAACAGCACCTTAGTGCTGCGGTCGATGCAGCTTTCCCAAACTTTATCGAGTAATTCTATTTTAGATTACATAAAACCGCAAATAACACAAATTGTAAGTGATAGCTTACACAACTCGTAGTAGATAATACTAATTGTCAGCACCAGATCTGAAATAATCGGTGTCTGCGTAAAAAAATTGTATCATGGTAATTTGTGGTTCTAGTGATCGATGATTGATTGGTGTGTTATAGGCGAGGACGAGGGACGAAACTATTGCAGTTAATAGATGAAGTAAAGCAATGAAAAAATGAAACATTTAGAAAGAGTGGGGTCTCAAAGATGTCAAACTGTTCGGAATGAAAAGACAATCCCTGCTGATGCTATGAAAATGTAGAGTGTGTCATTCATCGATTAATAATTGATATATTAAAAAAATGAAAAGAATTAGATTAGGAGGGTTGGAAGCTATAAAGTGCTCAAAATGAAATACCAATGATTCATGACGGTAAGAAAATTTACAGAGTGTAACTGGTTTGGTTTGGTTTGTGGTGTTTAATGTCCCAAAGCAACCCAGGCTATGAGAGACGTCGTAGTGGAGGACTCCGGAAATTTCGACCCTGAGTTCTTTAACGCGCACTGACATCACACAGCACACGGGCAGTTTGATGTTCACCTCAATCGAAAAGGTGCTGCCGCAGCACCCGTGGGGACAGACGTCGAGCGCCGTAACCACTGCACCACCGCTGCGAAGCTAGTGTCTAATTGATAATAGAAATAATTTAAAAACAAAACACTGAAAAGAGTAGGGTACAAAAAATGCTCACAAAGAAAGGTCAATGCTTCGCGATGCTGAGTAATAAATTCTGGTCGCGTAATTACTCAACTAAATATTTGAAATTATTTATTAAATGAAAAATTTTAAGAAGGGGGTTCGAAGATCTCCACTCCTCAGAATGGAAAGGGGATGTTGGCTGATGCTATCAGTGCAAAGAATCTTGAAGAATTGCTTTTGTACGTTATACGCTATCGCCTCCTACACTTAACTTCAAAGCGTAAGTGCCCCCTTAACTTGCAACGTTTATTTGAAGTTCTCGGGAGGGGCGCATACTGGTGCGTTTGATTATGTACTTTACGCTGTTCATGGCTTGCAGTATTACTTTCTCTAGTTTGTTGTTTCATTGGTTTTCGAAAATAACCAATCTTTTCTCCGTATTTTTATTTTTTCAATTATTTCGGATAAATACTCGATTAGTTTCTTAATGAGCATTTTCATAATTGGATCCTAGCTTTATGAAAGGCTTAAACCCCGTTATCAATTTTTAATTTTTTCAATTCTTTCAATTATGAATGATCAAATACGTACTCTAAACTTTCTTAATTAGCGTCATCAAGCACTGCCTTTTCATTGTGAGTATTTTGACAACCCTAAACCCCGTTTTCCTTATCTCTTTTCAGTTTCTCATTCCTTTAATTCATCAAATATTTAATTAGAAGAATGATTTCATTAACTCTTCATCTTCTATCACGCACCTCTCAATCATCAATCACTAGAACCGCAGATTACCGGGTACGACTTTGTTACGCAGCTCCGATTATTTCCGATATGCGGGGCTACTACTACTACTACTACTACTTGTAACGAACCGTTCAGTTCAGTTCAGTCGTTCAGTCGCGTCCGACTCTTCGTGACCCTATGGACCATATCACGCCACGCTTTCCGGTCTCTTACTATCTTCATAACATCACATAACATCTCCTGCAGCGCCTCGAGGATGCCAGCTAACCATTGCGTTCGCTGCTTACCCCTTCTCCGGTGACTCTCAACCTTTCCCAACATCAAATCTTTCTCCAGCAACTCCTCTCTTCTCATCAGATGACCAAAGTAGCTGAGCTTTAACTTTAGAATTAGACACTCCAATGAGCAGTCAGGGTTTATGGTCGACAATATCGACTGATTTGATCTTCTGGCAGTCCAAGGAACTCTCAAGAGCCTCCGCTTGCACCACAATTCAAACGCGTCAATTCTTATCGGTGACCCTTCTTCACTGTCCAACCTTCGCATCCATACATCAGAACTGGAAAGACCATAGCCCGAGTTATACGGATCTTGGTTGGCAGTATAATGTCTCTGCTCTTTACTAGGCGGTCAAGGCTAGCCATGGCTCTCTTTCCCAGAAGCAGGCGCCTCCTAATTTCATGGCTGCAGTCTCCTTCCGGGGTAATCTTGGCGACCAAGAAGAGAAAATCTCTCACAGCTTCCACTCCTTGTCCCTTGATGCTCTAGGACTTGAACGAACTGTAACTATCGCATAAAATGGACACCAGGCTAACTTCCAAGAGCAGCTCTCACATACTGACCTCTGATGGAACCGCTCTCTCATACTCACTGATGATGAACGAGCATGGTTGCAGGGGCTACGCAACATGGAACCATGCATGTAGCATCAACGTTTGAAAGAGCTATACAAAGACGTAAAGACGTTTTTTTTTTGTGCGGGAAAAATCACGGCGCTATGTGCGAAACAGCGTGTGGTGACCCCGCAATTTTTAAGGCGAAAGCATTTAATGTCTCATATTCGCTGCCATAGTCCTGTATGGTCCATTTTTATGTTCGACCAGGTTGCGCTATAGTCGTTTCGTTAACCCAAAACCCTCTTCGTCCGGCCACGAGAAGGAGATCTTGATTTTTATAGCGCTGAAGAAATACCACGGGAAGAAATACCCTTCTCTCCTTTTGTGTCTTTCTTCCTGTGGAGTTTCTTCTGCGCTATAAAAATCAAGGCCACGAGAGGTGCCACACTTCTCTCGGGGATTCCGAACGGTACCTTTAGATTGTAACGTAATAACCTGCTGACGTCATCGGCCATTCTTTTCAGACGAGAAGTAAATAAAAATAAATAAAGAAATAGTGACTCCCCAGGGAATCGTATCTTCATTCCTCGTATCCAAAGCCAAGCGCTTTAAGCAAAAGCGCCACGCCAGGGATCGTGAAATGCACATCATAATTCTCATTGTCTACCGTGAGGATGATAGTCGCAACGACAATGACGCTGCAATTAGAGATACCACAATGATGAGATTAGTAATGATAATGACGGTGACAATAATAATGATAGCAAACGTGACGCACTGTTTGCCAGCAACGAGTAGGCCTTCGCCTTTCTGCAGTGTCGATTCCACAGCGTTCTCGATTTTTTTTTACCCTCTACAAGACAGCGGCAATGTGGCAACACTTATACCGTACCATCTCCAATGCAGCAGAATTTGTATATAAGTAAAATAAGTTCACTTTGACATCGAGGAAGCCTTCATTTTAACCGTCATTGAAACCTCTACTGAGAACAAATCCAATTGTGTCTTAAAGCGGATTTACTGCTCTCTGTCGGTAGCCTTGCATTTCAGATGCTACTCGTGCGGAATAAAGCTATCAGCCGCCGACGTAAATCATGACAAGATCTTCACTAATTTTCTTTTCCCATTTCTCGCTTCGCATGCGTTTCAGGCTTGATGTCTAACGTTCCGTGGTTACATCGCACCTTACACCGTGCATCTCACAGAGGAAGAGGGTGATGCTGTTTTGCTGCGCAATTTTAGAGCCTGTTAAACTACCTCAGGAAGTCAAAATTAAACAGAGGCTCTCCGCTACAGCGTCTCTTCCGATAGAAGAAGCATTACGTCGGTTTTGCCCCTTCGCTGATTTCTTGGTTTTCTTTTTTTTAGGGCAAAGAAAGTTATTCAGAGTGCTATGCTATTGCATGATCATGCATAATCTGATATTAGGTATCCCTCTGATTGTTATTTCTTTTCCTCCTTTTACCCGTCACCTCTTCTCTTAAAGTCGCGATTGAGAGGTCCACAACGGCTAAGACAGTGCCTTTTTTTTTTAAACAATTTTTCTCGCACGAAGCTCTTCGAACTCCTAAGGAGGCAAACCAAAGACAAATGCATGAAAAAAAAATATGACAGGTTTACGCATGGTTAAAAAAGTGGCTGTGCGGAATGCGGAAGCAGTACAACGTTCCCTTTGACCAGGAGGTTGTGACGCTTTTGACTGCATGTCCAGCCTCGCAGCCCGCTCTTCTGGCGTTTCAGCAGCTGCCAGCTTGTACCAACTACAGCCTCTCACGTTTTCTCTGCAGTTCTCCTTGCTACTTGGTCACATCTTCAATGATCTATAGACTCCGCATGAAGGTTTTGCTTAGTGGTTCAGCACTAATATTCTGGCACAAATTTTGCCCAAGTGTGAAGCTTCCATATTTCACGGCATATGTTTGAAGGTACGTATGCCGTTGAGTCATAGCTTTGACACGAAGGAGGAGAAATATGGGGTTACATGATAACTCGTCCACTTAAGCACACATGCAGCAAGAATATGTACGAAGACCATTGGAGAATTTTCTTTGCGCAGTCTATTCAGAACGGCACTGTTCAGTTTGGAAAGTACTGACACGTATGCGACAGACTCACACATGTAACCACTTGCCGTTGATGATAAGCGGTGAATCCCAGTTGTAGGTGGGATACGATGTCTGCTTGTCTCAGGTTTCCATTCAAATCAGATTGATACACCTTCGGCTTTTTCAATCGAAAGGAAAGACAGCTATCAACAGGCGACTCTTAGTTAGCCTACAGAATCTACAGATCTCAGCGAACCCTTAGTATTTATACACCAACAAACGGCGAGACAATCGCGTAATTTTAATGTGGCGGTCTTTAGCCGCATCACCGTGACAATGACAAGGTAACGGCCTCAGCAAGACAAAAGCCTGCCCTATATGCTTGCAATTATTTCTTCCCTGTTTGCTGCGGCGATATTGTCCCCTCAAATAACCCTAATTTTCCCCTGGCCGCCTCAATATATGCTGCTTCTGGCCAAATTCACCATTTCTCATAATCTACTCCGTTACTCTAACGGACCTGCCCTGTTCCTGTCCGTTTTCCAATCCTGGTTCTCGCTTTGGCTACTTTAAACTTGTACCTAATGTTCTGTAACCTACGCTACTCTCTTCGCGTCTCTTTACATCATGGTCACCATTTCTCTTTACACTGGTCGCTGCGTTGCCCTCTACTGAGGAAACAGAGCTTGTCAGGTAAATGTGAGTTGTTTACCGCGTACTTTTCTACTTAAGGCTACCGTGAGCCATGTGTTGCACATTGCGGTTCTACAAAAGGGCTTCGCTTGTGGGCGCTTTTCATTTGCACTGAGTAGCGGGTCGTAAATATCAACTTATGACATGTCCATTACTGGGGCTACGGCTCGATGACACTTATGTAATCGGCGACAGGAGAGAGTGACATCTGCCACCGCGGTAATAGTCTGTCACTTATATACATGCTGGTCACAAAGGCTTTGGCGCGGCTGCGACCTCTTGAGATTTGACCACGATTTCACATCTGCATACGCGGGCGTCCTTATAAGTAGACGTTCTCGGGTGCGTTTCCCGACTTCCTCTACTGCGACTAGACCTAATATATAAGGTGTTGATGCACTCGCGATATGTTTATTTACGCGTTCGACAAGTGACGCACGGAGTATATTACTCACTTAATTGCCGTTTCAGGGGTTGTGATCAGTTTCTTAAATGTAGAGGCAAAATGAGATCATGGACGCTTACTTGGAAGCAGTCTAGGCTGGTGCTAACATCTATGACCCGGTTATATTCGCGTCTGAAGTGTTTTTTGTTTTTAATCTTAGCTCAAGACACGTGGTATAGCAGGTTTAATGTACCAAAGCGACTATGGCTTTAAGAGACTCCGTAGTCGATGGCTCAGAAATTTTCTATCAGGATTGAACTCACGTGGACGAACCTGAACAGTATAAATATATGATCAGAGGACCGGGAGCTTACAGGGACTTCACCGCAAGGCGTTGAGGAAGGCAGAAGACGGCAGGAGTTAGGAGAAAAGCAAACTGAAGATTTTTTTCATATTTACAAAACACAAACGTGCAAGCACGTGAAAGGGAGCGAGGTAGCTCTTAATGAACTGAGAGCACAGGCGAGTCACACTGAGGCAGCCCTCGTAGGCTGCTTAAATCACCTTTCAGTCTCACTGTGGAACCCGCAATTTTCCCAAACGTACAATAGGCGCTGGGCCGCTTCTTTTGGCTCCGCCCAACTGTTCCACCAGCACCTTACGCACAAACGCGCACACATACACACACCTCCTCGCACTTGTACAGGGAATACGGTATACCACTGCGCAACAGCCAGGCCGTTCCTGTTGTTCTCTCTGAAGCGGCGATGTCCCATCTGGTTTCCGCCATCTTCAATGGCGCCGGTCAGGCGATGGTGCGCACATCCTCAGCAGCACAATCCTGGTCTTAATGGCCATCGAGCGGAACGTGCAGCAGCATCTTGGAGTCAGCAGTAGCCATCTCGTACTGCTGGGTCACAACAAGACGGTGTGGTGCGGCTCCTGGTTCGCCCCGGGCCGTGGTCCATTGTTCAGAGGAGGGGTGCCGAAGATCAAAAGACGCCCGTTCCGGTTGCCGACAAAAGCGCTTGAGTTCAATTAGCCTGACGGGAAGATAAGGATCCGTGCTCTCTTGTACTGACGTCCCCCGTCAACACGCTTCAGCCCGCTGTCGCAAGGAAAAACCACATCCGGCGTTCCAGCGGCGCTCTCCGAATGCGCGGACTCTCCGGGACGATTTAGGGCCCGGGCATAACAGCTCGACCACCGCCGAGGAGACGCTACGAAGTGGTTGCATCCGATGGGTGCACCACGAATGTGCGTCGCTCACCGAGTCCAAGGGGCAAAGTCGTCAGCCAAGTATACTCTGCATAGCTTGTCATGGCCCTTTAACTTGGAGCGTTAGTGGTCAAATCTGCACCGAGCCCCCACATCAGCTAGGCAGCACACAGCCAGCCTCTGAGAAATGCCAGGCGCTAAGTCTTAGCAAAATTGGTGCACATACAATTACAAAACAAAACAAAAATTAGAGAATTGAAAACGGCTACTCAGCCGTCGCTACGAAAACACATGGGCTGATAAGTGGCACGGCGAAACTCGTTTGTACGCTGAATTTGGATTTTCACATTGCGCTCTTCTTAATTTTTTTTTTTTTGCTATTTGGCTTTCAATTCCCCAAAAGAAAGAAAACCGCTCACAGTTTACACAAGAGAGGAAACATTGCAGCTTAATCCATGCACAAAAAAAAAAAAAAACAACTAAACAACCGTAGCGCAAAATCATTCGCTTTTCCACTTCCCATTCCGCTCAAACTTCCGGCAGCGCGTCAACTTAGGCACTGGGTGCCTATGACCCCTATCGATGGAGGGCGGTCAGTCGGTTCAACGCCATCCGTATCAGATGCCTCAACAGACTTGTTCGGCCTACTGATCAGCCGGACTTGCGCTCCACCCTTCGTTCTCGCGCAGTGTCTACCTGCCGGTCCTTTCGTTTTCGCCGATAGCGTTCTCTCTCCGTAGGCACATCGGAAGAATACTGCAAACACGTACTCTTTCAGCAATGCTCCACATTAAAGCGATTCGCGCGCACGAAGCCATCCTCAAGTCCGAGCACTTCTGCGCTACGCTTCTCCGCCAGTGCGAACAGTACACGCGTTCTGCCCGCTAGCTCGTCATCCTGGCACAGCGGTGCGCCTTCGCTGTTTACGCAATGCTCGCCTTCGCTAACCTGTACTTCAGTGTTCCCTAATTGAGCACTGACAGATTGCTCATTCTGGGCCTCTTCGCATTCCGTCGCACTTTTATCATGTGAGCTGCTAATTCCTTCTGCGCCCGCGCCACCTGCCTGAGCCGTTATGGTGATGCCCCAGCCGTGACTGCACCTACACAATCTTTGTCGCAAATGTCGTCACTCAGCGCGGCCCCAAATGAAAGTTAGCGGTGGTTTCCCCTAGCAGCTCAGCACGCGAAACTTGAGTTACGAATGCCTCTGCACCTGGCGCTACGCTGCCCATCGCATCATAGGTGGTAGTGTCAACCCTTCCCTTCGGGTCGGCCGTGTGGTCTGCTAACCCGTTGACCACTGCCTCCTCTGTTTCAACCACCGCCTCACTGCCGACACTCGAGCTTTCCAGTCTGCGGTCGGCACCTCCCGCTCTCTGGCCTTCATACTCCGCAATGCGCTCTCCTTTCTCCGAACGCACCACTAGTACCGTGTCGGTCGCCGCTTTCTTCGCTGCAATAGTTTCCCGGTTTACCATCGCGGGATCGAGCACAGAATTACCGCTCTGCGGTACAATGGTCAACACAGTTTCCGCCTCTGCATCTCGCGGCTTGGCGCTGGGTGCCACTCTGTCAGGTTCAGTTTCGCCTGTGGCCTGACCCTGATCGTACCCACTGTGTTCTTCCGCCCCCGTCTGCTGCGCTACAGCGGCAATGTAACTCTGCTCTGCTGCAGTAGCTCCGCGGTTTACACTGGCGAGATCTAGCAAGGAATTCAAGCGCGGTGGCACAAGGGACGACACAGCTTCTGGCGATTCATTTGGTGACCTCGCGCTAGGTGCCTCATCGCAGAGGCCGCTAAGGGAAGCGATTACGTCACTGCTAAGGCATGAAGCGTCGGAACATAGGCTTGCTCCAGAGAAACGAGTAGTCACGTTTCAGAACAAGTAATAACCAAAAAGTGAAGCTTTGGACGAGTTAACGAGTGTTGTATCATGTGAACTCCGTCTTTGTGTCACTCAAAAGCGCGACAAGCAAATGAGTAGACGCTGCGAACGGGGCGCGATAACGCTATCGCGTTCCATTCTTAAAGGCGAATCTTAATCGTCCTCCAAATTTCTTTTTCCTAATATGTTCCGAACACATGCGAATTCAAGCCGACACTTGGGTACGGCGACAGCTTTTCGATCGAACAAGCTGCAGGCGCTCAATGAAAAACGCAGCTGAAAAGCGCTTTTCATCGTGTGTGCTGAGTCTGCTGACATAGGAGGATACGAAAAACTGCTAAAGTGGAGGACGCAAGCTGCACCACTGGAGTGAGCGACACTACTTATTTTGCGCGCATGCGCTTTAAAACCTTTCCTCAGTATACGCGACGAAACCCGGTGCACGCTCCCATTTCCATCTGAAAAATGAGGTGAAAGAAACTTGCTTATGCAAGGTGGCAGTGTGTAAAGAAGTGAGTAATAATTCTCCCATATGCAACATGCGTTTCAGCGAGCAATATTTCATCTATATGCAGTTGGAGAATGCCGTGAATTCCGGCCGAAGGGCTGGCGGTAGTTAAACCTTATGTTGTTGCCGTTATCATTTGTGAAGCAAAAGTAGTCTCATTGCTGGGCGAATATAAAATATACTGGTTTTTCTGCCGAGCAGTGCCTTCCAAGAGCGTGGAACGTCCGTCTTAAGGGGGACTAAAATTTACGAAACTATTGTGTGTCCACGCGCAGCGATGCGCATTATGACTCGCCTTAGGCAACTTCAGCAAGTAATTTTAAATGACTGAGAAAGCAAATAACCATGCATGTTATGATCTCCTGATGAAGGGTCAGAAAAACTATGCGTGAAAACAAACACGAACCCGATGCTTGAGGGGCAATGATCGCAGCCATTGTGCAAGTGGGAAAATAGCTATGCACATTTGCATTAAAATATTTCTTCGCGTCATCCTGCTGTACAACATGCCTATCAAGGGGCAGACGAATGGCGGCGGTTCTGCCGGCACTATTCGAAGAGACGCGCATCTGTAACCATCTAAGAGCGCCTTATACCCTCTTTACACGGCCGGCTTAACCACGGCTACGCTTAACCAAAGTTACCGAGCATAACCACGGTTAACGGTCAATCGCGGTTAGCTGTGCTTACACAGCTCGCCGCCGTTCTCGGTTACGGCCGCCATTGCCCATAAAATACAACCGAATCGACGCGGTGATCTGCGAAACGAAGCAGAATTTACAAATATCTGATTTATAACATAGTTTCCGGAGTGCCGTCCGAAGGCGTCAACAGCGCGGTCAAGCCCCACACGATGGCAGCACCTCATCGACCCCCGTAAACACCGCCGCGTTGGCCCCTCCTCCCGCAGGCCGTACACGAACAAGGCGGCTAGCTAGCGCCGACGTCAGAAATAAAGCTTGCTAAATTTATTGGCATCTGTAATACTGAGCCGAATATGATTGAATCCCTCTTCAGGATCACTGAACAGCGGCAAATTGCTGGTAAGACCGATAACCGCGCCGCGATACTATCAAGTTTCTGCTGAAGCCAGCTGCCGCCGGGGCATTGCTTCTCACCGCTCTGCTGCGATCAATGCGTCGCCAAAGTTGATCATGTCATTATTTTACGGCAGCAGAATAGAATTCACAATAAGCAAGTTTCATGAATACACCATTTCGATAGCGTTGATCAGTTCCAAAGTGCTGACCATCGCGGCTTCGAAAATAAATAATTTAGGCCTATTGACGACTGGGGGGTTACGCACCCCGCCGTCGTTCGCCGCGCTCGCACGCTTCACCGCCGCGGTAAGTGTAACATACCTCAGCCTGCTCGCAGCATTCCGCGATGCAAGCGTTGCGAACTTGTGCACTTTCATGATAAAGCTAAGACCGCGCCTTTTTTTGACGTTCCGCGCTCGGCACCAAGACGCGCAAACGATATTGCAGACACAGGACGGGGCTTCAGTATGCAGGCGCTTCGCTGCAGGCCGTAATCGAAGACACCGGGCGGCACAGTAGACACCGCCTATTCAATACGGGCAAACGAGTACACTGCTGAAGGAGACACGCTCGTACGCTTCGCGCACTCGGGTGCCGACGAGCAGCCTCCGTCAACAGACCCCGCCATAACCTCGGCTAGCGAGGCAAACCGAGGTCGCCAAACTCGGTTTGCGATAACCGCGGTTAGGGGTGTAACCATGGTTTGGTCTTCCGTATAAATGGGCTAACCCCGGTTTCGCGTAACCGCAGTTACGCTAAACGGGGTGAAGTCTGCCTATGTAAAGAGGGTATTACTCTGGCAGAGAAGTATGATAACCTTGCAAAGCAGCGATATGTACATATATTAGTACAGCGCGCAATTTTTTTTTAAATGATTACCGTGGGTTACGACTGCTTATTTCTGACTGGATGTGTCACATGGAGACTTTCTTGAACAGCGACAGCAACGCTTGAAGGTTTGCGATGTCGTAGCCGTAGTTCAAACTCGCCAGGGTGCACTTCTATAGCGCATTTACTCGGTGAAGTGCTTCCTTACCGAATGAGGAGGCTTTATAGTCTTCAGCAGGCAGACCAAAGTGTATATTTCAGGAAATAAATGAATGAAGCATTGGCGCGCTACTTAAAGACCTTATAGGAAAGCATCACGCAGCAGCAGTTCAAAGCGCATTATACCACATTACGCGGCCCTGCAAAGAGGTGGCGCCACGGTATGTCCTCGAGCCCAATACTTAGGAACAGGCCGGCGTGAAGCCGCAGGCAGACAACTTGTGTCGGTTAAAAATTGGGGTTGAACAGCACCTTAGTGCTGCGGTCGATGCAGCTTTCCCAAACTTTATCGAGTAATTCTATTTTAGATTACATAAAACCGCAAATAACACAAATTGTAAGTGATAGCTTACACAACTCGTAGTAGATAATACTAATTGTCAGCACCAGATCTGAAATAATCGGTGTCTGCGTAAAAAAATTGTATCATGGTAATTTGTGGTTCTAGTGATCGATGATTGATTGGTGTGTTATAGGCGAGGACGAGGGGCGAAACTATTGCAGTTAATAGATGAAGTAAAGCAATGAAAAAATGAAACATTTAGAAAGAGTGGGGTCTCAAAGATGTCAAACTGTTCGGAATGAAAAGACAATCCCTGCTGATGCTATGAAAATGTAGAGTGTGTCATTCATCGATTAATAATTGATATATTAAAAAAATGAAAAGAATTAGATTAGGAGGGTTGGAAGCTATAAAGTGCTCAAAATGAAATACCAATGATTCATGACGGTGTCGTGACGCTGGGGCTACGTCGACCCGGCCTTCACTTGGTAGCGTGCAGAGACTCGGGGTTGAAGTAGGATTGAATCTTCGAAGTTGGTGAAATATGTACAAGCAGGTTTAATGGCACTTTGAGAAAACTTATTTACAATATTATTTACACGAAAAAGAAGGGTACATCAGCAAAATGGCAAGCGTTAAGAGTTCATAGCGAGAAGCGACTGGATGAGCCGTTTACCCAGGGCCCAGAGCGACATTTCGTGCTCTGCAGCGTCCTTAAAACCCCCTATGTCCAGCCCCTCTCTGAAGATGCTGACCAACCAAATCCAGGGCACGCCCCTCAGGTATCGGCATCCAATCGAACACATCACTGCACTGATGGTCTGAAGCACTGACTGGTCCGGCTATGGTGGCTAGAAGGGGGAGGTGGCGCCAGCGCCGGCGTATCCGCCGAGAAAGCGCGATCCTCTGGTTCATGCGCTGCCGCGAAGGCCGCGGTGGCGCTGCGGTCAGCTTGGCGATGCAGTCACGCGATCGCGCGCGTGTGCAGGTTCGCGCGCGGTGTATGGACGGTGCGGCAGTGTTCCTGCTTGTTCGCGGCTGCCAGCGTGACCTCTCGTTTATGGACAGATGTGTTGCGCTGCTGGCATGTTAATGTGAGGGCCTAACTTCGCCGAACAGATGAACTTCAGCGCAAAAAAAAAAAAAAAAAATCACAGTATGTCCCTTCCAAGCAAAATTATCAAATTTTATGTTCTTACCAGGCAGCACTTCTATGTTAAGGCCCAGAACTGTAAGTGCAACGCTAAGCAGGGAAGAATGAAAGTGCTGAAACTTAAGAGGGTGCTCTAAGTTGCATATTTATTCAAGGTCGAATGTAATTTTTTTTTTTTTTTATTTAGCGGGAAGGGATATCCTTGCCTCCCTATTTCTTGGTGCCAAGCGATGCATGCAGTGTTGGTAATCAATGTTTAATGTTTTTTTTTTCTAATTACACAGAAGCATGTGTAAATGTATCTGTTATTTTGAATTACCCTGAATGTTATTATGTGCAGTACATTGCTATTACTACGATATGCAATAAATTTTTGCTATGCTTTGTTTTGCTTGTTTGGATCCCCAATCACATTTTTTAGGAGTAATGCTGATGCTTCATATCCTTGAAACTGAAGGAGGTGGAAAACATCGACCAAAGAACAGCCAACCTTTTTTCTTTCATTTATTACCCCTTTTTAATTTTCTTACATATTATTTTATGCCCTGGGGCAAACAACGTTGTGGGAAAAAAATGCGACCACACGGAGCCGAAACATCCTTCCATCCTCATTCTCTTGAAAGAGTGCGTTGTTGGGCGAGTCAGTCAGACATATCTTCAAGGTATACTGCGCGCACACAAAACAAGGAGGAGAAAGGTACACAACAAGCGCAACACCTGCGCTTGTTGTGTACCTTTCTCGTCCTTGTTTTGTGTGTGCGCAGTATACCTTGAATACTCATTATCTTGGTCTGTCTTCTACTTTCGACATGCACTATCTCGATCCGACGGGACTCATTCAAGACCCTCCAATTCCTGGAACTGAAAGGATAGATACGCCTGTATTCTACGCACCAGAAGTATTGGAGTACCATCCGATCGATTTTAATTGTTTTTCTTTGTTGGGTTTCATGTGCCAAAATTACTCGGGCTATGAGAGACACCGTAGTGGAGGACTCCGGAATTTCGACCACCTGGAGTTCTTTAACGTGTACTCGTACAGCACACGAGCGCCTTGCTTTTCGCCTCCAGTGAAAAGCGGTCGCCGCGGCCGGGATGCGATCCCTCATCCTTGGGCACAACAGTCGAACACCCTAACCACTGCACCACCATGGCTTAAAATTGAATTCTGTCAGCCGTAATCAGGTTCGACTAGAGTTTAATGAGCTAAACCATTACCTGCAACATCACTGAAAGGCCGACGCGTTGCACGCACGGCGGGCATACGTATGTTCAAGTACCGTGGCGTAAGGCGAGCGGCGCGTACCATGCATCGCACTACGGCCAACAGCGCCACCTACACTCGGCTTGAAATGGAGGAGCGGCTTCCGTCCGCCGTTGGCGTCACCTCCCCCTTCTAGCCACCATAGTCCGGCATTCATTCGTTGGGCGTGATCACTTGTTGGCGGGAAAAGCTTGGGAACGGCGAGGAGAGGAGGTACATTTCTATTCTTCAGCAAAGAAACCACAGGCT
This sequence comes from Amblyomma maculatum, assembly GCF_055883805.1. Taxonomy (NCBI): domain Eukaryota; kingdom Metazoa; phylum Arthropoda; class Arachnida; order Ixodida; family Ixodidae; genus Amblyomma; species Amblyomma maculatum. The sequence goes on from NC_139350.1 coordinate 123,465,038, forward strand.
GGTTCTGACAAGTGGTTTTACTTCTCAGAAACCCGAGTGCACGTGGCGCCGCATCCGCTCCCAGCATTGTCCGTTTTCGACAATTGCAAATCTTTCCTGCATTCCTGGGAAATCACTTAATGGCTGTATGCGTCATGCTCCTTTCTTGTCCTGCACGTCAGCGGACATGTCACTCTGTCGTCTCCTTTGGAAAGTAGGCATTCCTCACTGGACGATAGGGCTTATCGACTGGAAGGGTGAACAAAAGAAAGAAAGCACTTCCTGCATTTCCCGCAGGGGGACGTTTCTTGGTGTTTTTCCAGACGTTCTCTTGGCAGGGTCAATTTGGCATTTGCAGAGTGTCCACAAAGCAAAACAGGCTTACAAAACAGGATTCCTGGAAACAGGCTCACTTAGAGCCATTGGACCATCACCACATATTCACAGCACTTTTCCATGCCCACAGGCGAACAATAGAGCGCGCAAATGCGGATGCTTGGTCGTAACAGCCTCCTCCCCCGCCAGAAGAGTCTCGGAGGGCAGCAGTCCCAGCTGCTGCATGAAGAGACGACTTAATGGCCTGCACGTGAACGCTTGAAGCTCGCTGTTGCTTGTCGCGTTGTCTTGATTGTTGTAGGCCAAATTGCTCGAGCTGTCTGAAACTCAACCACATGTCCAAACAAGCACTCGGCTCCCGTCTGAAGAGACCAGGTTAAAAGAAAACTGCCATTGTTGTTCGAGAAAAGCCCACTCTCAAGACGTTCAGGACCCACGTATGCCTCGAAAACCAAACGTGCTGCTTCACATAGTCACATATATTCAAGCGCACGAAAAAAAAAAAAAAAACCTGATTATCAATTTGGATACATGGTGAGGAACATCTCGGACCGCTTAGAAAGAGCGGCTAAGCGCGTCCGCATTCCCATTTAACTTCCCCTTTTTGTATCTTATTTCAAAATTGTACTGCTGTAAAATCAAGCTCCACCTAAGAAGGCGACTGTTCTTCGATGTCGCAGTTTGCAGCCAAGCCAGGGGACAATGGTCCGTCTCTACGGTGAATTTGGCCCCTCCAAGATAGCACTGCAATTTTTGAATGGCCCATACAATGCAAGCGCACTCTTTCTCTGACGCGCAATAAGCCCTCTCTCTAGAACTCAGTTTTCTGCTCAAGTAGAGCACGGGGTGCTCATTACCGTCGTCATCTCTCTGGCAGAGAACAGCACCTAGCCCTCGATCACTGGCATCACACTGGACCGTGAATTCTCGGTCATAGTCTGGAGCTCGCAATACCGGACGGCTAATCAGCACAGCCTTCAGGTTTACGAAGGAGGCTTCCTTTTGTTCGTCCCAGACTACATTTGTCGGTTCTGTCTTGCGGAGAGCGTCGGTCAGAGGGCTAGCCAAAGATGAATAGTGAGGGATGTAGTGGTTGTAGTATCCCGTCAGCCCTAAGAATGCCCGAATTTCCGTCTTCGTGCTCGGCCGCGGGTAGTCTGCTACCGCAGAAATCTTAATCTCGCTGGGTTTCCTGAAACCCTGACCTACATTGTGACCCAAGTAGTCCACGGTCGCCCTTGCCAGGCAACATTTCTCGGCCTTTACGGTTAGTCCAGCTTGACGCAAAAGGCTCAGTACAGCTCTTAGATGTACCATATGGTCCGCCCATGAGTCGGAAAAAACCGCAATGTCATCTAAATAAGGCACTGCGAATGTTTCACACCCCTTTAAAACGCTATCCATGAGTCGGGAAAAACAAAATGGAGCATTTTTGAGCCCGAAACTCATCATTGTTGGCTGGTAGCTGCCCGTCGGAGTGACCAAAGCCGCGTATCTGCTGGCGCGTTCAGTGAGCGGTACTTGCCAGTAACCTCGAGTAAGGTCCAGCGTAGTCACATATGCCGCTCTACTGACCTGTTCTACTCTCTCCTCAATATTCGAAATAGGATACACTTGATCCCTGGTGAGAGAATTTAGCTTTCGGTAGTCTACCACAGGCCTAGGGTCTTTACCTGGAGCTTCTACTAAGATCATAGGCGAAGCATAATCGCTTTCCGAGGGTTTTATTACTCCCAATTCCAGCATGCGAGTTACTTCCCTATCCAGAATTTCTCTTTGCCTTGGAGAAAATCGGTAGCACCTTGATCGCACTGGCACGTCTGAAGTCAGCTCAATATCGTGCTCAGTCAAATCAGTTCTGCCTGGCCTGTCCACGAAGCAGGCCTCAAACTCTGTTATTATCTCGCCCAGATCGGACAGCTGGGATTTCTTTAGTTCTCCTCTCTGCTCTGTCTTTCTGAGAAGCTCCTGAGCGTTGCTTCCTTTTCCGCTGAGGCAAATCAAGTTATCCCCCATCTCCTCGGGAAGGTTTAACGTTAGATTTACCACGGTTTGCTCCATAGCTAAGTCCTCTCGGTTTTCACTTAAAAGTCTCGTTAGATTACTAGACGCTGGCGGCAAGAGGTTACTCCCAAGGACGTCCTCATTCCGTGTCTCATCAAGCTCACTTTCAAGTTGACTTATTTGAGATGCCTTGCTCTCAAAGTTTTCTGACCCACTGTCTTCCGCATCGACCACTGTTTTAGCTGTCGTTTCCTCCACGGTGGATTTTTCTGGAATTAGCAGTGTAGCTAGTTCTCGCGCCTTTGAACGTGTTAAGGCTGGCACAACTCTGTCTCCGAAAAGGATGCCCCTCTTTCGCAGTAGCATATCCGATTTGTTGGAGAACAAATACGGATAGCACTTAGGAAGCTTTCCTGAAACGGCAGCCTCGGTTGTCAACTTGCCGAAAGGGCCCTCGATGACCACGTTCGCGATTGGCAAGCACACACTCTGTTCCTCCACTACCTGGCGGATCCACGCACACTGTCCTGTATAGTCGGAAGGCGACACATACACCGGATGGACAACATCCATCGTTGCGGCCGAATCGCGCAGTACCTTGCAAGGCTTCCCGTTGACTACTAGGTCATGCATGTAAGGTTCCAAAAGCTGCATATTTTCATCGCAGTCACTGACATACGAGAAAACAAACTTTTCTTTCCGGCAGTTGACGGCAATGTGACCCTGCTCATTACACCTAAAGCATGTGAGCGGCTTCCTAGCCCCAAGCTTGATCTTTGTGTTCTGCGCGTTGGTCACTTCCCCACTTTTCTCACTGCCGTCCTTTCTAGGGCGTTTGCCTGAAGAAGCCTTCCTTTCTTCGTTTGCAAATCTAGCAAAGTGCCTTTTCTGACGGTTATTTACACTCAACTTGGGATTGCGGAGCCTATCCACTGCTGGGTTGCTGAATTGTCGGCGCGAAGCGTACTCCTCAATGACTTCGGCAGCTTCAGTTGCCGACTTAATGTCGCCTCGGTCCTGTAACCAATTTCTTTCTTTTTCTGGGAGGCAGCTATAAAACTGCTCCAAAAGAATTCGCTCGACTACAGCGTCCCTATCACTGTAGGAATCAGTGCTCTTTAGCCACTCGCCCAAATTAACTCTTAAATTGTATAGGAATTCAGGGTAACTCTCGTCTCTGGACTTAGTAGCGTTCCGAAAACGTTGTCTGAACGCCTCGGCGCTAAGCCTATACTTTCTCAGAAGGCAAGCTTTGACCTTCTCGTAGTTGTCCGCGTCCTCCTTGCTTAGCCGCGCGACAACCTCCGCTGCCTCGCAGGGCAGAACCGTCAATAATCTCTGAGACCAAGTGTCTCTCTGGAAGGACAGTTTTTCGCAAGTTCGCTCAAAGTTAGCCAGATACAGACCGATATCCCCTGATATCACATATGGCTGCATGTACTTTGACATCTTGAAATTTGCCTCCTTGTTGAGACGAGGTACCGCTAGCTGGGGACAATCGCCCGACCTCTTGCTCAACTCTAGTTCTAATTTCCGGAGCTCAATTTCTAGCTTCTTTTCCTCTCTTTCCCTCTCACGTTCGCGCTCCCTTTCCTCTTTTTCCCTCTGACGTTCGCGCTCCCTTTCCTCTTTTTCCCTCTCAAGTTCACGCTCACGCCTCTTTTCCTCTTTTTCCCGCTCTTTCTGCTGTCTGAGCTGCTCCTCCTTTTTTTGGGCGATGAGGTTTCATGCTTCACTGAGCTCCTCATCATCGGCTCCCAAATCTGTGATTGCCTTTATAATCAAAGGTTTTCGTGCCAAACCTCTTGTATCAATTCCCAACTCCTCACACAATTGCAACAGTTCCGGTTTCTGCAGCTTTTGTAGGTCCATGATCGCTCCGAGTGTCGGCTACTTCCAAAACAACAGTGCAAACTACCAAACCTAAAGGCGTTTCAACACTTTTTACCAGTTCTAAAATCTAACCCTGTTCTAGAACCTGGTCCACATCAGAAGAAAAGCCAAGCACTCACCCACACATGCGATCGATGTTCCGAGCTGCTCTCTTGTTGGCCGATTGTTGCGCCTGCTTGTTGCTTGAGATGCCACCTCCGATCACAAGATGTGGCTTGTAGATTCTGATCCACCTCGAATCACCAGATGTTGTAGCTTGTAGATCCAGATCCCACTTCCAGTCATCAGATGTTGTGGCTTGTAGATTCAGATCCCACCTCCAGTCATCAGATGTTGTGGCTTGTAGATTCAGATCCCAACGCTGGTCACCAGTTGTCGTGACGCTGGGGCTACGTCGACCCGGCCTTCACTTGGTAGCGTGCAGAGACTCGGGGTTGAAGTAGGATTGAATCTTCGAAGTTGGTGAAATATGTACAAGCAGGTTTAATGGCACTTTGAGAAAACTTATTTACAATATTATTTACACGAAAAAGAAGGGTACATCAGCAAAATGGCAAGCGTTAAGAGTTCATAGCGAGAAGCGACTGGATGAGCCGTTTACCCAGGGCCCAGAGCGACATTTCGTGCTCTGCAGCGTCCTTAAAACCCCCTATGTCCAGCCCCTCTCTGAAGATGCTGACCAACCAAATCCAGGGCACGCCCCTCAGGTATCGGCATCCAATCGAACACATCACTGCACTGATGGTCTGAAGCACTGACTGGTCCGGCATTCATTCGTTGGGCGTGATCACTTGTTGGCGGGAAAAGCTTGGGAACGGCGAGGAGAGGAGGTACATTTCTATTCTTCAGCAAAGAAACCACAGGCTGGTTCTGACAAGTGGTTTTACTTCTCAGAAACCCGAGTGCACGTGGCGCCGCATCCGCTCCCAGCATTGTCCGTTTTCGACAATTGCAAATCTTTCCTGCATTCCTGGGAAATCACTTAATGGCTGTATGCGTCATGCTCCTTTCTTGTCCTGCACGTCAGCGGACATGTCACTCTGTCGTCTCCTTTGGAAAGTAGGCATTCCTCACTGGACGATAGGGCTTATCGACTGGAAGGGTGAACAAAAGAAAGAAAGCACTTCCTGCATTTCCCGCAGGGGGACGTTTCTTGGTGTTTTTCCAGACGTTCTCTTGGCAGGGTCAATTTGGCATTTGCAGAGTGTCCACAAAGCAAAACAGGCTTACAAAACAGGATTCCTGGAAACAGGCTCACTTAGAGCCATTGGACCATCACCACATATTCACAGCACTTTTCCATGCCCACAGGCGAACAATAGAGCGCGCAAATGCGGATGCTTGGTCGTAACAACGGTAAGAAAATTTACAGAGTGTAACTGGTTTGGTTTGGTTTGTGGTGTTTAATGTCCCAAAGCAACCCAGGCTATGAGAGACATCGTAGTGGAGGACTCCGGAAATTTCGACCCTGAGTTCTTTAACGCGCACTGACATCACACAGCACACGGGCAGTTTGATGTTCACCTCAATCGAAAAGGTGCTGCCGCAGCACCCGTGGGGACAGACGTCGAGCGCCGTAACCACTGCACCACCGCTGCGAAGCTAGTGTCTAATTGATAATAGAAATAATTTAAAAACAAAACACTGAAAAGAGTAGGGTACGAAAAATGCTCACAAAGAAAGGTCAATGCTTCGCGATGCTGAGTAATAAATTCTGGTCGCGTAATTACTCAACTAAATATTTGAAATTAGTTAATAAATGAAAAATTTTAAGAAGGGGGTTCGAAGATCTCCACTCCTCAGAATGGAAAGGGGATGTTGGCTGATGCTATCAGTGCAAAGAATCTTGAAGAATTGCTTTTGTACGTTATACGCTATCGCCTCCTACACTTAACTTCAAAGCGTAAGTGCCCCCTTAACTTGCAACGTTTATTTGAAGTTCTCGGGAGGGGCGCATACTGGTGCGTTTGATTATGTACTTTACGCTGTTCATGGTTTGCAGTATTACTTTCTGTAGTTTGTTGTTTCATTGGTTTTCGAAAATAATCAACCTTTTCTCCATATTTTTATTTTCTCAATTATTTCGGATAAATACTCGATTAGTTTCTTAATGAGCATTATCATGATTGGATCCTAGCTTTATGAAAGGCTTAAACCCCGTTATCAATTTTTAATTTTTTCAATTCTTTCAATTATGAATGATCAAATACGTACTCTAAACTTTCTTAATTAGCGTCATCAAGCACTGCCTTTTCATTGTGAGTATTTTGACAACCCTAAACCCCGTTTTCCTTATCTCTTTTCAGTTTCTCATTCCTTTAATTCATCAAGTATTGAATTACAAGAATGATTTCATTAACTCTTCATCTTCTATCACGCACCTCTCAATCATCAATCACTAGAACCGCAGATTACCGGGTACGACTTTGTTACGCAGCTCCGATTATTTCCGATATGCGGGGCTACTACTACTACTACTACTACTACTACTTGTAACGAACCGCTCAGTTCAGTTCAGTCGTTCAGTCGCGTCCGACTCTTCGTGACCCTATGGACCATATCACGCCACGCTTTCCGGTCTCTTACTATCTTCATAACATCACATAACATCTCCTGCAGCGCCTCGAGGATGCCAGCTAACCATTGCGTTCGCTGCTTACCCCTTCACCGGTGACTCTCAACCTTTCCCAACATCAAATCTTTCTCCAGCAACTCCTCTCTTCTCATCAGATGACCAAAGTAGCTGAGCTTTAACTTTAGAATTAGACACTCCAATGAGCAGTCAGGGTTTATGGTCGACAATATCGACTGATTTGATCTTCTGGCAGTCCAAGGAACTCTCAAGAGCCTCCGCTTGCACCACAATTCAAACGCGTCAATTCTTATCGGTGACCCTTCTTCACTGTCCAACCTTCGCATCCATACATCAGAACTGGAAAGACCATAGCCCGAGTTATACGGATCTTGGTTGGCAGTATAATGTCTCTGCTCTTTACTAGGCGGTCAAGGCTAGCCATGGCTCTCTTTTCCAGAAGCAGGCGCCTCCTAATTTCATGGCTGCAGTCTCCTTCCGGGGTAATCTTGGCGACCAAGAAGAGAAAATCTCTCACAGCTTCCACTTCTTGTCCCTTGATGCTCTAGGACTTGAACGAACTGTAACTATCGCATAAAATGGACACCAGGCTAACTTCCAAGAGCAGCTCTCACATAGTGACCTCTGATGGAACCGCTCTCTCATACTCACTGATGATGAACGAGCATGGTTGCAGGGGCTACGCAACATGGAACCATGCATGTAGCATCAACGTTTGAAAGAGCTATACAAAGACGTAAAGACGTTTTTTTTTTGTGCGGGAAAAATCACGGCGCTATGTGCGAAACAGCGTGTGGTGACCCCGCAATTTTTAAGGCGAAAGCATTTAATGTCTCATATTCGCTGCCATAGTCCTGTATGGTCCATTTTTATGTTCGACCAGGTTGCGCTATAGTCGTTACGTTAACCCAAAACCCTCTTCGTCCGGCCACGAGAAGGAGATCTTGATTTTTATAGCGCTGAAGAAATACCACAGGAAGAAATACCCTTCTCTCCTTTTGTGTCTTTCTTCCTGTGGAGTTTCAATCAAGGCCACGAGAGGTGCCACACTTCTCTCGGGGATTCCGAACGGTACCTTTAGATTGTAACGTAATAACCTGCTGACGTCATCGGCCATTCTTTTCAGACGAGAAGTAAATAAAAATAAATAAAGAAATAGTGACTCCCCAGGGAATCGTATCTTCATTCCTCGTATCCAAAGCCGAGCGCTTTAAGCAAAAGCGCCACGCCAGGGATCGTGAAATGCACATCATAATTCTCATTGTCTACCGTGAGGATGATAGTCGCAACGACAATGACGCTGCAATTAGAGATACCACAATGATGAGATTAGTAATGATAATGACGGTGACAATAATAATGATAGCAAACGTGACGCACTGTTTGCCAGCAACGAGTAGGCCTTCGCCTTTCTGCAGTGTCGATTCCACAGCGTTCTCGATTTTTTTTTACCCTCTACAAGACAGCGGCAATGTGGCAACACTTATACCGTACCATCTCCAATGCAGCAGAATTTGTATATAAGTAAAATAAGTTCACTTTGACATCGAGGAAGCCTTCATTTTAACCGTCATTGAAACCTCTACTGAGAACAAATACAATTGTGTCTTAAAGCGGATTTACTGCTCTCTGTCGGTAGCCTTGCATTCCAGATGCTACTCGTGCGGAATAAAGCTATCAGCCGCCGACGTAAATCATGACAAGATCTTCACTAATTTTCTTTTCCCATTTCTCGCTTCGCATGCGTTTCAGGCTTGATGTCTAACGTTCCGTGGTTACATCGCACCTTACACCGTGCATCTCACAGAGGAAGAGGGTGATGCTATTTTGCTGCGCAATTTTAGAGCCTGTTAAACTACCTCAGGAAGTCAAAATTAAACAGAGGCTCTCCGCTACAGCGTCCCTTCCGATAGAAGAAGCATTACGTCGGTTTTGCCCCTTCGCTGATTTTTTGGTTTTCTTTTTTTTTTAGGGCAAAGAAAGTTATTCAGAGTGCTATGCTATTGCATGATCATGCATAATCTGATATTAGGTATCCCTCTGATTGTTCTTTTTTTTCCTCCTTTTACCCGTCACCTCTTCTCTTAAAGTCGCGATTGAGAGGTCCACAACGGCGAAGACAGTGCCTTTTTTTTAAAACAATTTTTCTCGCACGAAGCTCTTCGAACTCCTAAGGAGGCAAACCAAAGACAAATGCATGAAAAAAAAATAATGACAGGTTTACGCATGGTTAAAAAAGTGGCTGTGCGGAATGCGGAAACAGTACAACGTTCCCTTTGACCAGGAGGTTGTGACGCTTTTGACTGCATGTCCAGCCTCGCAGCCCGCTCTTCTGGCGTTTCAGCAGCTGCCAGCTTGTACCAACTACAGCCTCTCACGTTTTCTCTGCAGTTCTCCCTGCTACTTGGTCCACGGCCGCTCAATGGAGGCGCACTTGGGTGCGGCCCGTCGCGTCGCCCAGAAGAGCCGTATTGCGCCTAGTTCTCATCGCCACCGCTGCGGCGCCACCGCTCCGGGACGAGTCCGGGCGGAGAGCTGCGCGCAGCGGCCGTGGCTGTGCTTTCGTTTCGGCGTCCGCGTGGTCGGCGCTTGCTCAATTTAGGATTATGAGCGGCGTTTCACACAGTATGTGATGCTATGTGCAAGTTTGCTATTGATAAGGTGATAGCAGCGTGTCATCATCACTAGGCTTTTCCAAGTCATTCGTGGTCTTCCGTTTACAACGAGAACGAGGCAGTCGTGTGCTTCGCTGAGTGCGCACCCATTTAGTTGCGTTTCAACCACTGTAATAACGTATTAGATATTGAAATCTTGAAATCGGGACATGGTTTGGGGCCATTTATTCAGCGTGCACGTTTCTGGAAACTTACAATTCAGGACGTAGCGTTCAACATTATTTTTTAGCCTGTTCCTCCGTTTTCACTGGAAATAATATTCAAGTGGGTACCACCACCAAAACATACTAGCTAACACAAACTGTTGCAAAAGAAACAACACAAGACAGCCAGTTCAACGACACGCCCGCAGGCTCTGGCAATTTTTTTTCTCGTTTGATTATGAAGCCGCGTGATGCACAGAAGACACGCAAGCTTATTTTACAAGCGAAGAACAATTCTCGAAAACGGTTTATGTGCAAGCGTAATTTTTTCCACTGTCTGATTGATGTTGCCTGTTCAGTTGGTCAGCAGTGGTCGCATTAGTTTGGTCAGGTCCTTAGTGTGACTGCGGTCTTCTCTCTCGCAAATCAACTCCGGAAATTGCACAAAATAGGGAAGAAGGGATGAAATTAACATGTTGCATAGCTTGCTGCTTCTTATGACCTGCGGGAACTTCATCACCTTGCTAACAAAGGTGCATGGTGATTTTCAGATACCTTAGGCGTCCATCATCAAGAATTTTGATAAGTCCAGGGTTTTGCAGGAATCACAAATCACAAAGTTAATAAATGGATGGGGACTAATAAAATAAAATTATTGACACTCTCAAGTAAGCACTAGAAGTTATTTAAACTTTGGTAATATATAAATAATGAAAACACGGGCAGGCACTGAAAACAGAATAAATAAAAATGTTTCATGAGATTCTGTAAAACTATTCATACTTTCTCTTCAAATGGACGTGCAAGGTAACCAGCCAAGAATTCAATCGGTGCTAACTCTATGTCAGCTGCTGGTTCACACCACACATGAATGAATCCAAGCTGACTCTAAAACTCTCTCGCAGCAGACGTGATATGGCAGTTGGCAAGGTACGACTTTCATAATCGCGAATGCTAAGTTTTATAGCTTTCTATAGTTGATAGGTGCATTTGCAGACTGATGCTTGCAAGATGCCAACCTGCACAAAGCATGGCAAAATGTGTATAATCTCAGTCGATATATATATATTTTTTTCGCTAGTGGTACCTTCAGTATTTTTTTCCGAGGTGAAAACTGCAGCCCTTGCGTCAACTCTGTCATTCCCGCCTTTGAATTGCCTTAGGCTGCTAAAAAGCGATACTACAGGCCCGCTGTTGAGGGCCTGCTTTAGGGCGTATCGGAAGCTGAAAATAAGATTCGGTTAAACACAATGCACTTGTAAGGCACACAGAAGACGTAAGATACTTGATGTGATCAAGAAGGTACTTAATTTGCGCCACTGTGGATATGGTTGTCATGATTGTTGCTTCGTACGTTTGCTTGGTTAGCCTTTGCTTCGACGTGCCTCCTTGGACCTCAATGTTTTCGATATGGCAAAGTCGAACTCCAACCAAGAGAGTCACTCGTCATCTGACAAATAGAGCGGCGCCTCTTGGTGTCTCTATGGCTTCACTTATGCGATGTTGGGCAAGGCATACCATTTTGATATCATCGTCATAAAAGTGATCGTGGCGCAGCTATCTTGAAACACACATGCTTCAGGATGAGGGTTGTCCAGGAGGAAATGAAGTGTAGCTATAACAAGTGGGGAAAATAAAGCTATTGACCTGCGCACATTAATTTTTTCAAGGTTGTTTGGCTCAACATGAGCCCGCGTGAGTAACTTGTAATGTGGGCAGTTCGGGAACACGGAGAGGACAGCTGAAGGAAGCAGGATTTTCAGTTTTATGTTCTTCCTGTAATCGTCATCTGTGAAGAGCAGTGAGTATACGGCTCCCACCGGCTTCCTTTTCTATCCTAGCCCTCCCGAGATATATTCTTCAGCCATGCTGCTCGACGTTGTGAATCGCACGGGAACTCATGGTAACCGATCTTTTCTTGCTTTCGTGGTGCACAGCGGCACACAGCAGTTGCCTGGCATGGTGCTGCATACGCTTAGGATGCTGTTGACACAGGCACCGATGACACGCATGCAGAACTATCAGAACCCCGCGGTTATGCTGAGTAGTCAAAACGATAACACGCGCCAACCCAGCCAGCGCGCTCCTTCCGCGTCGTCTGCTCGTCCGTGCCGGCGGCGCCTTGTCCTGGAGTGGTGGCGCCCCCGCGGAGAATGACGGCGGAAACTGTAACTTCTCCCGATACGCGCTTCCCCAGCCATTGAGGCGCGACGCGACGGGCCGCACCAAGTGCGCCTCCATTGAGCGGCCGTGCTTGGTCACATCTTCAATGATCTATAGACTCCGCATGAAGGTTTTGCTTAGTGGTTCAACACTAATATTCTGGCACAGATTTTGCCCAAGTGTGAAGCTTCCATATTTCACGACATGTGTTTGAAGGTACGTATGACGTTGAGTCATAGCTTTGACACGAAGGAGGAGAAATATGGGGTTACATGACAACTCGTTCACTTAAGCACACATGCAGCAAGAATATATACGAAGACCATTGGAGAATTTTCTTTGCGCAGTCTATTCAGAACGGCACTGTTCAGTTTGGAAAGTACTGACACGTATGCGACAGACTCACACATATAACCACTTGCCGTTGATGATAAGCGGTGAATCCCAGTTGTAGGTGGGATACGATGTCTGCTTGTCTCAGGTTTCCATTCAAATCAGATTGATACACCTTCGGCTTTTTCAATCGAAAGGAAAGACAGCTATCAACAGGCGACTCTTAGTTAGCCTACAGAATCTACAGATCTCAGCGAACCCTTAGTATTTATACACCAACAAACGGCGAGACAATCGCGTAATTTTAAAGTGGCGGTCTTTAGCCGCATCACCGTGACAATGACAAGGTAACGGCCTCAGCAAGACAAAAGCCAGCCCTATATGCTTGCAATTATTTCTTCCCTGTTTGCTGCGGCGATATTGTCCCCTCAAATAACCCTAATTTTCCCCTGGCCGCCTCAATATATGCTGCTTCTGGCCAAATTCACCATTTCTCATAATCTACTCCGTTACTCTAACGGACCTGCCCTGTTCCTGTCCGTTTTCCAATCCTGGTTCTCGCTTTGGCTACTTTAAACTTGTACCTAATGTTCTGTAACCTACGCTACTCTCTTCGCGTCTCTTTACATCATGGTCACCATTTCTCTTTACACTGGTCGCTGCGTTGCCCTCTACTGAGGAAACAGAGCTTGTCAGGTAAATGTGAGTTGTTTACCACGTACTTTTCTACTTAAGGCTACCGTGAGCCATGTGTTGCACATTGCGGTTCTACAAAAGGGCTTCGCTTGTGGGCGCTTTTCATTTGCACTGAGTAGCCGGTCGTAAATATCAACTTATGACATGTCCATTACTGGGGCTACGGCTCGATGACACTTATGTAATCGGCGACAAGAGAGAGTGACATCTGCCACCGCGGTAATAGTCTGTCACTTATATACATGCTGGTCACAAAGGCTTTGGCGCGGCTGCGACCTCTTGAGATTTGACCACGATTTCACATCTGCATACGCGGGCGTCCTTATAAGTAGACGTTCTCGGGTGCGTTTCTCGACTTCCTCTACTGCGACTAGACCTAATATATAAGGTGTTGATGCACTCGCGATCTGTTTATTTACGCGTTCGACAAGTGACGAACGCATTATATTACTCACTTAATTGCCGTTTCAGGGGTTGTGATCAGTTTCTTAAATGTAGAGGCAAAATGAGACCATGAACGCTTACTTGGAAGTAGTCTAGGCTGGTGCTAACATCTATGACCCGGTTATATTCGCGTCTGAAGTGTTTTTTTGTTTTTAATCTTAGCTCAAGACACGTGGTATAGCAGGTTTAATGTACCAAAGCGACTATGGCTTTAAGAGACTCCGTAGTCGATGGCTCAGAAATTTTCTATCAGGATTGAACTCACGTGGACGAACCTGAACAGTATAAATATATGATCAGAGGACCGGGAGCTTACAGGGACTTCACCGCAAGGCGTTGAGGAAGGCAGAAGACGGCGGGAGTTAGGAGAAAAGCAAACTGAAGATTTTTTTCATCTTTACAAAACACAAACGTGCAAGCACGTGAAAGGGAGCGAGGTAGCTCTCAATGAACTGAGAGCACAGGCGAGTCACACTGAGGCAGCCCTCGTAGGCTGCTTAAATCACCTTTCAGTCTCACTGTGGAACCCGCAATTTTCCCAAACGTACAATAGGCGCTGGGCCGCTTCTTTTGGCTCCGCCCAACTGTTCCACCAGCACCTTACGCACAAACGCGCACACATACACACACCTCCTCGCATTTGTACAGGGAATACGGTATACCACTGCGCAACAGCCAGGCCGTTCCTGTTCTCTCTGAAGCGGCGATGTCCCATCTGGTTTCCGCCATCTTCAATGGCGCCGGTCAGGCGATGGTGCGCACATCCTCAGCAGCACAATCCTGGTCTTAATGGCCATCGAGCGGAACGTGCAGCAGCATCTTGGAGTCAGCAGTAGCCATCTCGTACTGCTGGGTCACAACAAGACGGTGTGGTGCGGCTCCTGGTTCGCCCCGGGCCGTGGTCCATTGTTCAGAGGAGGGGTGCCGAAGATCAAAAGACGCCCGTTCCGGTTGCCGACAAAAGCGCTTGAGTTCAATTAGCCTGACGGGAAGATAAGGATCCGTGCTCTCTTGTACTGACGTCCCCCGTCAACACGCTTCAGCCCGCTGTCGCAAGGAAAAACCACATCCGGCGTTCCAGCGGCGCTCTCCGAATGCGCGGACTCTCCGGGACGATTTAGGGCCCCGGGCATAACAGCTCGACCACCGCCGAGGAGACGCTACGAAGTGGTTGCATCCGATGGGTGCACCACGAATGTGCGTCGCTCACCGAGTCCAAGGGGCAAACCCAGGCAGCATTGGCCGACTGCCGACCTATGGCCGGTCAGCGGCAGCTGGTCGGCAGCCGACCTGCCGGCATTCGGTGCTCGGTCGAATGACGGCCCATGGTTGGCCATGTACCAGGTAGGACGGAAGTCGGCCATCAACCAAGGCCCAAGCTCGGGCACCCGACTGAACGCCGACCGATTCGGCCACGGTAGCTCGGCCAATGGGCGGCCCATGGTCGGCCATGTACTAGGTAGGGCAGAAGTCGGCCAGCATCCATGGCCCGAGCTTGTAACCCCGACTTAACGCCGACCTGTTTGGCAACGGTTGCTCGGGCATTTGGCTGCTCACGGTCGGCCGCGTGCCACGTTGGCCAGAAAGCCGGCTAGCACTCACGACCCAATATGCCTGTAGTAGACGCCGATTACCTCCCTGGATCTACTTAACCTCTTGTACAAATCCAGTTGTCAGTGAGAACGCGCACACAAAACAAAACCGCGAGGTCATAGCACGAGCATGTGACATTAAATTAGTGATTAGAAGACAGCTTTTTCATTGCCGAGAAAGAAAACGTTGCCGCAAGTTGATCGAATAAATGACCGTTTTCTGCGCGCAGGAACTACGCGCAGCATCGTATGTTTACCTGGGGAAAGGACCAAATACGATGTGTGTACTTTCTAGACGCAATCCCTGAAAAATGAAAAGCCGGAAGACTGTCGAGTTTGCCATTTTAGTTTCACACGGTCGTAAAGAAAAAATGGCAGTTTTTCGCGCAGACTGCGAGCATGACAAGCGCCCCTATTGAAATGACTCCGTATGCAGCAGTACAGAAAATGTACGGATTCCGTACGTTTTCCGCATCACACTTACAGAAAACGAGCGGATTTCATACGTTCGTTCCGGAAGTCCTTGCGGAACTTACGGATTTCATGCTGCGGATGCGGATGGTCGTGTGCGGAGAACATTTAGACGTCATGCGATTGATACGGATGTCCTAATTTGGAGTGTACGGAGCCTGTACGGCGATTGCGGACGGATGTGTGCGGAGCATTCGGATTCCTCACTGATATGATGCGGTAACTACGGAGTGCGTACGGTTAATGCGGATACTCCGTTCCGCGTAAGCGGAAACCTCGCGGTACAGGCCGGCAAATTCGGAAGAAACGGACTTCACCACAGCTACTCGCTTGAGCCACGTACGTCCCGAACGCAGTTGTTGCAAATAATTAATGAGGGTGTTTCGCTCACTTTTTATATATCTATTGAGAGAATCATACGTATGTATATGCCATGTAAAGACTATGGCTCGCGGTGACAATTAAGACGCACCAAAAAATGGCTCGCGCGGCGGTATCCCTAGTAGCACACTTTGTTGCCTCAATGTGGCCGCAATGTTTGCTTTCAACATTGCCTTAACGTGGCTAGTGTCCTCTTTTTGCCATGTTGATGCAACATACATAAGACAACATTGAAGCAACATTGCACCAATGTTACAACATCCTTTAGTCAATGTTTAAGCCACTTCTGAAGACAATATTAATGCAACATGGCTGCAACATTTTCTTAATATTGGTACAACATTTTATTCGCACACATGCAACATTCCCATGACAACGTTAGTACAATATTGCTGCAAAGCTACTGTAATGTTTCAGAAACTTTCAGGCAGCATTCCAAGCTACTGAAATATTCTGCCGCATTGATGGCCACTAGCTATCGATGCTTGCTGTTCAATAAATTTATCTTGTGAAAGGCTAAACCATGTGCAATGGTATTGTCGTACCACAATGGTTATGGTAGCTTAAGGTCGCAAGACTGAGCAACTGAACATTACTCGTTGCCGCACGGCAGTGCGGTGCGGAGGAGTATGAATACCTAAAAGGCTGCACGGGACAACACAGCTTTTCCCCACTTTTCAAGCCGCTTGCTCTGAATGAGACCTTAAATGTAATATTCATCAGCTCTGCACCAGTGCTCATTTAGATGCTATAAGCTGCTGTGACCTGAAAATGGCACTGAAAGTGGTTATTCTGGCAATTAGAATGATTTATATATATGCATGTGCATTACAAATAACCATCATTTGTTTTTTAGCGGTATTTTATACGTCAAGAATTTATTCAATTAACCTAACAGCAAGCTTGATTCCAGTATACTCATTAGCTTGACATACAGCAGCTAGTCTCACAAATGTAAGACATTTACTTCAAGACAATCGTTTTATGCAGAAACTTGCAACAATCATACATAGCACACAGTCGATTTGGCTACTCAAGGACAGGAAGCACAAATAATGTCAACAGTTACTAAGCACACCAGCATAGCTTTAAAATGTGCATGTCCCTCAACTTGAGTTTTACAAACATGACACTTTAGTAAATTATTAATTGCAGAAACTTGCAACAAAATATAAAACAGCAGTACTGCCTATTCAGAAAAAGGAAGCAGATATATAACATACTGAACATTTACACAGGCACATTGGCATAGATTGAAAAATGTGCCACATGGGCCTATATTTCACAGACAAGATTTATTTTATTTAATTACTTTATAAAGTAACTTGCAACAAAGCTACAAAACAACACACAGGCTACTCAGGAACAAGAACCAGAGATAATGTTTTGAACAGTTACTGGGCACAATAGCATAGCATGAAAATGCACCCACCACCCCTCACCCCCAACTTGCGCTTACAAATATAAAACACTTCAGTAAACTATTTACGCAAACACTATTTACGCAAGCACAGTGTAGCACTATTTTGTGCAGAAACTTGACACAAATATACAAAGTAGGAGTACAACCTAGTTCGGTATTTAGAAACAAGCAGACGTATTATGAACAGTAGAGTCATTACGACTAGTTTAATCCTTCCTTCTTTGGACATGCGCCATTGCACTGGAAAACTACAAACAAGTATTGTCAGCATTTGACGGAACAATTTAGCAGGTCTAAAAATGCTTGTGCCCTGGTAGCCTCCAGCTGGTCACGATGAGGGTCTCTTCCAAATCATGATGTTGTCACAAGTAAAGCTGCCTCCCTGAAAAAAAAAAAAGATCGAATTGCTAAGCTAAGCATCTTGGTGGGCACATCTCTAATTACAAAATTTTTACGCTGCTCTATGAATACAGACATGGACAGCTGTCACGACCATTATCAGGACTGACTTCTGCCGAACAGTTTTCTAGTTCGTCGTTAACAGCCTCTGCTATTCTTCGTCGTTGCCGGATCGACACTTCGCTTAGCGAACACTTTACTCTCTTCATGATCTGCTGTCACGACCATTATCAGGACTGACATCTGCCGAACAGTTTTCTAGTCGTCGTTAACAGCCTCTGCTATTCTTCGGCGTCATTGCCGGATCGACACTTCGCTTAGCGAACACTTCACTCTCTTCATGATACAATGAATGTAGCACTTTACCAAACTATCACGAAGGGCATGGGTAACACATGCATATATGCGCTACTGGCTTTGTGCCAGGCAACACGTGTCACAGCTCAACAACGTAGGTTAGGAACCACTCACCACTGATGTTATCCTCTGTGCAGGCCTCCGTCATTTCAGCTGAATTCTTATGAAGCCGCAATGCAACACAGCAGCAAGAACACGGCGACCACAAGAAAACTATGCTAGAATAAGGGAAACACACGTGAGCCATGAAGGAAGGAAAATGCTCCATGCACATGAAGAATTTGCCGCGATCGCCGCTTACACGCGGTTTGGCAGGAATGGCTCTCGGTGCGGCCGCGATTTCGACTTGACTTGGATTCGCGACGATCTTCATGACCATTAGACTGCGGGGCATTAATGAAAACAAAACTAAATTTCTTCAGCAGTTATAATTTTAGTCCGCATGTTTAATTAAAAGATAATGCAATTTCAGCAGTCTAAATATATTGCATATAAATATATATATATATATATATATATATATATATATATATATATATATATATATATATATATATATATATATATATATATATATATATATATATATATATATATATATATATATATATATATTTCTATCTAAGTGTAACAAAGTTCAGTACACTTGTACTGTTCATCGCATGCACATGACATGCAAGGTTGCACTCAAACTAAAAAATAAACAAACATTGCCATGCGGGGAAGTGACAAGGTCATTGGAGTGACCTAATACCGGCTTTTCTGTTTGGGCTGCAGAAATAGTCTGAAAGAACGACAGTTAGCCAATAAAGTAAATGTTATAGCAATGTCATCGTATGTGGTTCAACATTTATACATCATTTGACAATATTGCTGCAATGTGGAAAGACCACTTTAGAGCAACATTGCCAGTATGTTACTTGTTAACATTGCAGCAACGTTATCGAATGTTGAAAGTTTTCGCATTATGTTGGATAAATGTAGTCCAATGTTATCGCAACATTGTACAACATTGACAATGTTGCTGCAATGTTACAGAAACATATTGTGCTACTAGGGTAACATGAACGATCGCCACGCCTTGGCCGCTATCACTTTGCATGTTATCAGCGTTCATTGAACGCACAGATATGTACCGAAAACTACCGCGAACTTCGGAAGAAAAAAATAGCATGTTCATATACTCATTCTTCTCCGCAATCCGCTCGCGGGTGATTGTGTCATTGCCGATCTTCGCTTAGAAGCGTTTTTTTTGGTGACACTGCGCAATTGTGATGAGTGCTTGTACCTGAAAAGCTGAGTGACCGAAGCGATTTGAAAGCAGTGCTACATGTGTTTTATTAGGAGATTCACAAGAATATCGGCATGCATATGAGCCTTCTGAAAGGGTTCGTCTTCTGCAATTTAATTTCATTTATTTTCCCCCGAGGGCATTACATAAGGGGGAGCAAACTCAATATGCAATGCGAATAAGAAGGGGAAAACATTGGAACAACAAGAAAACAGAAACTAGAGAAATAGTGCATGGCCGGGTTAAACGGAACAATATGAAAAATAAAAATAACAACATACCATAAGTAAATGATGCCGAAACTGTTATACAAATCTATGTTATATGCATGAAGTATTAAACACGCGAAAAAAGGCAAGACAATGTAAGCGCTGTCCCTTGTCCCCCCCGCGCCCACAATTCCGCCGACGTCACCATCGATGCCTTCACAAAAGTTGGTCGTTCAGTTTTACCCTGAATGATTTACAATCAGTACATGATACGATGGTGTTTGGCAGGGCGTTCCACATATTGCGTCTGGAAAAATGAAGAATTTAGTGCTAATAAGGTACAACCGTTAATACGTGCAATGCTATGATTTGGTAGCAACTTTACTGGAGGTAAGGACCTCACTGAAGCCTCAGAGATAAAGAAGAGGTGGCAGGAATAACAGAAGAACTGTATACAAGAAGGACCCGAATGTGCAAACCCAACATAAGACGGTTGTGATTACTGATCTCGAGCCGGGCATCCTGAAGAGTGAAGTTGAATGGGCCTTAGCCAGCCTTGCTAAGAACAAAGCTAGCGGAACTGATGGCATTCCAGCTGAGTTGCTCCAAAACCTCAACCATGATGACGCTGTTAACATTCTGCATACATTATGTCAGAAGATTTGGGCAACCCTGCAGTGGCCACAGGATTGGAGGAGGTCAGTTTACGTCCCCATTCCAAAGAAAGGCAGTGCCAAAGATTGTTCCAACTACCGCACGACCGCGCTTATTTCGCATGCTAGCAAAGTGATGTTGAAAATCCTCCAAGGTAGGCTGCAGCAGTACGTGGATCGGGAGCTTCCGGACGTGCAAGCTGGGTTTTGCAAGGGCAGAGGAACTAGAGACCAAATTGCCAACCTTCGCTGGATCATGGAAAAAGCAAGAGAGTTCCAGAAACCCATCTACTTCTGCTTTATTGATTATGCGAAAGCGTTTGACTGCGTAGATCACAGCAGATTGTGGAAAGCTCTCCAAGAGATGGGAGTTCCAATTCACCTCATCTGTCTCCTCAGGAACCTGTATGAAGGACAAGAGGCCACAGTCAGAACTGGGCATGGTCTTACTGATTGGTTTCCAATTGAGAAAGGAGTGAGGCAAGGCTGCATACTGTCGCCCTGCCTATTTAACCTATATGCAGTGTGCATCATGAGGAAGGCCGGTCTGGACGAGTCTTCAGCTGGAGTGAAGACTGCTGAAAACGTATCAACAACCTTAGATATGCGGATGATACCACTTTAATGGCAGAAAGTGAAGTGGAACTCAAAAGACTTCTGATGCACGTACAAGAAGAGAGTGAGAAGTTTGGGCTTAAACTGAACATTAAAAAGACAAAGATCATGGCAACTTGCCCTATCAAGTCCTGGAGCATCAATGGACAAGAAGTTGAAGCTTTGACAGATTTTCTCTTCTTGGGCTCCAAGATTACTTCGGAAGGAGACTGCAGCCATGAAATTAGGAGACACCTGCTTCTGGGGAAGAGAGCAATGGTTAGCCTTGACCGCCTAGTAAAGAGCAGAGACATTAGTCTGCCAACCAAGATCCGTATAACTCGTGCTATGGTCTTTCCAGTTGTGATGTATGGATGCGAGAGTTGGACTGTGAAAAAGGCTGACCGCCGAAGAATTGACGCGTTTGAATTGTGGTGCTGGCGAAGACTCTTGAGAGTTCCTTGGACTGCCAGAAGATCAAATCAGTCAATATTGTCGACCATAAACCCTGACTGCTCATTGGAGGGTAAAATTCTAAAGTCAAAGCTCAGCTACTTTGGTCATCTGATGAGAAGAGAGGAGTCGCTGGATAAAGATTTGATGTTGGGAAATGTTGAGGGTCGCCGGAGAAGGGGTAGGCAGCGAACGCGATGGTTAGATGGCATCCTCGAGGCACTGCAGATGAAGTTACGTGATGTTAGGAAGATAGTGAGAGACCGGAAAGCGTGGCGTGACATGGTCCATAGGGTCACGAAGAGTCGGACACGACTGAACTGAACTTACTGGATTAAGTGAGTGATGAGCATTTTGCATTTTGGAGGTGCTAAAATTCTTCAAAAACAAAGTCAATCTTGTTTTAAACAATACTCTGATGCCCCCCAGGTTCTTTAGCTTTTGCAAGTCAATTCACAGTTTCATCTCTCGCTCATAAGTTTCTGAAAAGCTCGTTTGAAGGCAGGTTGTCTCACACTGATACAGTCAGAATGGCTCTGCATGTTATCACAAAACACAAGTCCGGCTACATAAAACAGGAATGTAACTTTCTTAAGTGAAGGGGGTTCTGAACACATACAGAGCAATGAATAAACAGCAACTTTAATGATAGATGAAATGCAACTTTAAGCATATTTTGATCGCAAAGCTGGCTTGGCTGCTATTTAGTTGTGAAGCCCTGCGAAAGCCGTCCACATATTCCTGCTCCAGGGGTTCTTCAAACAGACGTATACATCCTACCTGTGGCACAACTTGATGCTAAGGTGCTGCATGACTTCCTTTGAAAGCTTATTATTGACCTGGAGGCATCTGCTTTTTGAGTTATAGCATTGATATCAGACAATAACTTCATAAATAGGAAAGCAATGTGAATCTTTGCTAATCCCACAAGGCAATAGCATTGTGTACCAGCATCCTGCCAATCCCTCACGCCCCCTATTTCTTCTAGTAGACCTAATTTAGTTGCTTAAGTGTAGTTTTGTTTAGCTAAGTGTATAAGCTTCATTTTGCAGGCACTTCAAAATATCTATGGCATATTTATTGCTGGGTACAACTAAAGAGAAAGCAGCAGCTGGTATTTAGCCACAGTGAGAAGCACCCTGTACCCTGTAGAGTATAATGACAATAATGTGATTTACAACATGCTCAAGAAAACAGTAACCAGCTTGAACGGTAGAGTAGTTGAATGCACCTAAATACAAAACAGCAAGACACTGAAAATATTCTGTTAGCCGCTAGCAGCAAAGTTTTGCCATCACTGCACTCCCACGTTTATTAACAGTAGCTGCGTCTTAAAAATTGTGGGCCATACTGAGTGACATTTCACCATAATCTAGTCAGAGTGCACTGTACAAAGCACATGCTCACTATGGTTGCTCAGTTCTTATGGGGCTTGATATAAACCCAAAGACGAATTCAATCTTAGCCACGGTGGTTGCATTTCAATGGAGGTGAAAAGCATGGTGCCTGTCTACTGTACAATTCCACTGCACATTTAAATAAAAAACACAGGCGATTGAAATTGCCATAACCATCGAGAGGGTTTCTAGTTGGGCTAGTTGGTGACTGACATGTTCAAACATCGTTGCGCTTAAGAACAACTGACGTAAAGAACGACATGAAACACAAAAGTGCAAACTATCAACTGAAATTTTATTGCGATGAACATACATATATAGCATTACACATAACAACATCACAAAAATCGACAAGTCAGCAAAGTAGCTATTGTCTCAAGGGTGAATGTGATATCTCCTTCACAAAAAAAAAGGAAAAAAAAAACATTTCTCTCCTTTTCTTTATTTTCCAAGAATTCCCTTTCTTCTTTCGATAGGGGGACCGAAGGGTCGCTTACACATGTCCCATTCCCGGATTCGATACAGTGGGCCTCCCACAGTTCTCTTGTTAGCTTGTCTTTAGATTTCAGAAGAACCGCCGTCTCATTGAAAAATGGTGCACAATCTTTGCATCTAGCGCAGTGTGGCACCAGATTTCCAGATACACTAATTTGGTTACCGCTGTACCTATGCTCTCTGAGCCTTTCGTAAAGGCATCTTCCTGTTTGCCCCACAAATGCACGACCGCATGAGAGCGTGCATATTTTTTTTTTTTTTGAGATGGAGATATCACGGTCACCCTTGAGACGATAGCTACTTTGCTGACTTGTCGATTTTTGTGATGTTAGTATGTGTAATGCTATATATGTGTGTTCATCGCAATAAAATTTCAGTTGATAGTTTGCGCTCTTGTGTTTCGTGTCATTCTTTATGTCAGTTTTTCTTAAGAGCAACGATGTTTGAACATTGCCATAACCCATCATGGCAGCATCTCTCATAGACTAAGTCACTTTGGGATGTTAAACCCTATAAGCCAAACTGAAAGTACAAGCAAAGTATTATATCTTAATCCCGCTCAATAAGGTTTGGAAAATCGCATACATATATGCTGTGTCATCAGCTGGAAATTCAATGAGAAGGCATGATGCTGCAAATCATTCAATTTCAATATTGACAGAGCCGTCACAAGAGACAAAAAGTACTCAGTAATGTGTCCTGGCAGCCTGTGTGTACTATCAATGCAAACCAGTTTCTTACAAAGAAAAATATAGTACTAGTACCATAAAAATGATGGCCTCTGCTGACAGGCTAGGTGTGCAGTTGGCATGACCAAGAAGACATGCTCCATCAATATGTGTGTAGCTGTAGCAGTCAGTGGATTAGCCAGCATGGCATTAATGTGGTCTTTCACTTATCTCTCAAAGGAATGAAGTGTTGAGCTACAGCTGTTGCAGCATTACTAGCTTCTCCACCACCTTATTTGGCACCCATTTTGCACCAGTTATCATTTTAACGAGCCTGCCACTCCCATTCTCAAAAACAAAAACACTATGTCCCCACAGATATCCAAAGTTTCTAATAGCTGTTACAAGGTGAAGCAATTGATGCAGATTGAATATCATCATTTGCCAGTTATAGAGTCTTCATCCAACAAACTCCTGTAGGAAGTGACCTGCACCACAGAAAAGAACAAATAAAGCATGTATTAGCACTGGCAAAACATTCTGTACAATAAGCAAAACAATTGCAAAGGCAGGAAAGTTGGGTTTGTTCAGCCTGTTGTGATAGGATCTGCTGAATTTGACTGGGTGCCCATTTTATTTTCCTGGGAAATATTATTCATTTTAGCTATATGCTAAAATATGACTATAAAGCATACATCAGCATCTTCATGCACAATCTCACATGGATTCTGGTTAGTTCAATTGTCCGACAGATATCAAATTTGATACGCTGCATGGCTTAACAAATTTTTTATCCCTATTAAAATGAAGTGATACCTTGTTAACTGAAATCACGCCTTGTAAAATGCACTGCATTATTTAATGCGCAATATCCACAATGGTAGACATATACCAGTTAACAGCTCCGGGTCATTTCAACCCCCTGGGGTTCTTCAAAGCGCACTGGTGTCATGCAGTACACGGGTGCCTTGCTTTTCATCTCCAATGAAAAGCAGCAGTCATGTCCTGTGTTTGAACTTGCATCCTTGGGCACAGCAATCAAGTGCCCTAACCACTGATCCTTTGCAGAGGGGCAAATCCACCAAGAGTGCAAGCTCAACTGTTATATAGTATTTGAACAGCTACTATTATTTTGTGACATCGTATGTTCTGACATATTATGTTGTGACATCCAGCAACTGCTTTGTCTGAGGAATGTGTAAATGGCAATACTTACAGCTCTCACTTAGTTTAATTGAAGCCAGTGATTGCAATCCTTGTACATTTCGAAATATGTCATATGTATCTTTCTTATTAATCTCTGTTATGTCATGCATAATTGTTAGAAAAGAATGAACTATTAAAATATTGAAACAACATAGCTGAATAAAATTTTTCAACTTACCAGTATGCTGTAGCTGTTCTTCACTCAACTCTCCTAAAAGTAGTATGAATACTGCATCAACAAACAGCATGAAATGCTTTAAATTCGGTTAGGGAAGGATGCCTGAATAGCACAGCACAGTGTAAAATAAGAGCCACATCTCGCCACCGGTTGGCAGTGGCATGTACATCTCAGGTCAATAATGTGTCGGAGTATATACTATAATGATAACAGAGTTGTATAAAACAGTGTTGTTTACATATATGTATATGAACTTCAACTTGTATTATTTGCTCCCTTGCCTTGTTTAAGACAGATGTGAAAATATTGCAAGAGAAAATTTCACACCAAAAGTTGAGAAATTGTTGTAAATTTGACAATTTTTGACCATGCCCCCCCCCCCCCCCCCCAATCATGTCCTGCATTTCACTAGTAGGAAAATGGTCTCCCAGAAGTGCACTCATTTTTTTTTTATTCAAAGACTTGCCATGTGGTATAGAATGAGGCTGTTTTTTAAAGGAAGTCATGCAGTCTATTTTCTTCAAGAAACCGGAGCAAGCTCCGGCTCTTAATATTGTCCATTAGCCACGCGTGTAAATGTTCCTCCCTTGTAGCCGACAGTCCAACTTCTTGTAGTTGTCTTATTCTTGACGGCTGCATTCCTGGGCATGTCCATAAAAGCTGGCGAAGATCCACCTCGGCAGTTGGCCTTGTACACTTATTAGGGCATGTGCTGTGCACTGCATCCTCTTCAGAGCCTCGTCGGCACGTCACCGACGGGGTAAGGGCCCTAATCCTTGTGAGGGACACCTCTCTCGTTATGTTATGAGGGAGGGATTAAGTATAGTAACAGGACGTATAGTAACTGCATACTTTGTTTTCCTGAGTTAATGCAATGAGACAAAATTGAAGTAGGAGCATTTAATGTGATGGTCATTATAATTGCAGAGGAAACCTATGGTAAAAAATGTGTGCTAATATAATCGGGCATACAGGGCTTGATATGGCTTCAAACTTTCATTTTTGTGCAGCTGTATGAATCAAGTCGTATATCAAGTGGCAGTCTGCAAGTCGGACTTGAACATAGCAGCATTGCATGCAAATAAAGCTATATATTAAAGGCATGAAACGCGACAACACTTCGTCTCCGGGCCTCGTTACAGTTTGCGCCATTCTGAAGACCATGCTGGGGACCAACCCTTCGATTTTAGCTGTGATGGTATTGGACTGTATATTTAATGCAGGGATACTGAACTTAACATATGCTGGGGCACTTAGATTTACTGCAAAATTACGCTGGTAACGACGTTAGATCGACGTACTGTGCCACAAAAATTAAACAGTAGTATGTGGTTATTTATCATTAGATCTCAAAAAAGAAGGAAAAGATGTTTGTTATCCCCGCGGCAGCACCTGGCTGAGGCGGCGAAAATAAAAGGATAGTAAGGAAGCGGTAGAGGAAATCAAAGAAGAGCGACAGAGAGAAAGGACAGGGTAGGCAAAAATAAGAAAATAGAGATATATACACTATATATGGTATAATGTACAGTAGAATCGCGACCGCGCCTTTCGCAGTAATGTGGTGGTCACAAAAAAAAAAAAAAAGAAAAAAATCTCCAATAGCCCAAAACTTGCATCACGTGATATAACAATACCGCGGTAGTATGTATGCTGCTATGCTGCTCCACCAAAGCGCATAGAAAATGGGGTAATGTGAACGCGCGGTCATGTTAACCTCCTTGATTATGAGAGTGTATATTTGTTTCCTTTAGCCATATGACCACGGTGGACATCAGTAATAAAATGGTAATTTTCTTTACTTTAAATAGCAGCAAGTGCTTCCTATCTGTTAAAACTACGTGACAAATATCTGACCTAACCGGTTTTCCTGTCTGAAGACGATAATTTACTAGCAGACGATATCACGTCGCAAAACGAACGAAGCCAGAGCCATCCAAAGCTTTAGGCATTCCTCTAGCCAAGGGAGTCTGGGAGGCTGCGTTAATGGCGGTGTTTGTGCGCGGTCACGGTGTGCGGTGCTCTTGTTGTACGCAAGTATTCATTGTTTCATATCTGCCAGTCGCTGCCTGCAAGCAGTCTGTCGCGTGGCATGGAAGCTCCACAATAGCCTATGCGGTATACGACGACGGGGGAAAGCTTTCGTGAACGTATCGCTTGTGAAAGCATACAAGCCACAGACTACAAAGAATGTTGCGAAAGGCAGGCTTACTGGTGTTGGCATGCCAGGAGATGACCGCAAGAGAAGAAATTTTATCATGGAAATGGTGAAGAATTGGCAGGTAAGTGCTGTAACTATGTTTACACGGGCGTACCTTTTCCCTATTCCTGTTTCTCATTGCAATGGCAGTAGGGCTAGCAGTAGCAGTATCGGCAGTTGCGCGTCACTAGAGAAACAAAACTTTATTGTCGGAAGCTGAGTTACGGGGTACCCTAGTGGAAGAGCCAAGTAGCCGTCAGCTGGTGGCTCGCTGTTTACGGCGCCTAGTTGTATGTATCGGGACGTACGTTACGTAGCACTGGGGGGTAAGTGGCCGTCAGCTGGTGGCTTGTGGCGACTTTTTCAGAGCGGTGCGCACGGCGCCCAGCTGTATGTCCTATCGGGGTTTGTGCTAAGGCAGCAGTAAAGGGGGGGGGGGGGGGGGGGGGAGGGAAGGAGGGAGGATGGAGTCTCCAACAATTTACAGCCCACGGCATCATCAGATGTGCCACCAGCTTTGCATTTGATGCGGCCATCTTCAGTGAATAGAGGCTTTGTCTGTGTACATTCATCTTTCATGGCCTTAATATTTAAATTGCCTGCACACCTCAAAGGGCAGTGAGACATTTCCAGTAATGCTGAGGATGACGCTTAAATCAGTTGCTCAAATTCAAGCAAGGTATCAAACTATTGCAAAGATGCATTCAAAAGACTTCTTGCTTCAAATAGAATACAGCCTGGTTCACTCCTGTGAATGCGTTCCGAATTTGCGTCCTGCGAGGGAAAATCAAAAGGTTCACATTCCAAAAAAAAAAAAAAAAGCACCCAGCACGCAGGTGATAAATTCCCATTTTAGTTTTTGATCAATTCCATTTGGTATGCATTAGTTCAAGTCATTGAAAAAAAACAGCAGCAAGATTGGCTGAAAATACATTTTATCTGTGTTGCGTCAACAGACGCTTTGGCAAGAAAAAAGGAAACGCATGTCCCATAGATGTAAATACGTCAGCATTTTTTCCTAGTGACAATGAAGCAAAAAAAAAAAAAAAAAGGAATGGTGCACTTGCGGTAAATTTCGCTGACCTTCCTGTGTTCCACTGTAACCTGGCGCTGACAATCCATGCATCCGATGGTAACGCAATATTATAAATAATTCAAAGGGATGTAAGCTCTCAATAAGTGTGGTCACGCGCGTTAATCTGACTGAAAACTAAGCCGACAGGCGAGAGCACAGTGAGCTGCTGCCAGGGACGTTACTCGTGATGGTGAGTTTTTGAGAAAAGAACAGCAGTGAAAACATTGCAAACTCTATTATGTATGAACATGGATAGGCTTCGATCGGAACGAGCCTTCACTGCTCAACTAATGGGCACGATAGTTACTTTTTTCAATTGTTTTGTGTGAGTGCCTGCCACCGCCAGCACCGCGTCGCATCGTTGCTGCCG
>NC_139350.1:123493805-123535881 GCF_055883805.1 Amblyomma maculatum
CCCTGTTACGACCGTGCATCCGCATTTGCGCGCTCTATTGTTCGCCTGTGGGCATGGATAAGTTTTGTGAATATGTGGTGATGGTCCAATGGTTCTAAGTGAGCCTGTTTCCAGGAATCCTGTTTTGTAAGCATGTTTTGCTTTGTGGACAACCTGCAAATGCCAAATTGACCCTGTCAAGAGAACGTCTGGAAAAACACAAAGAAACGTCCCCCTGCGGGAAATAGCAGGAAGTGCTTTCTTTCTTTTGTTCACCCTTCCAGTCGAGAAGTGCTATCCTCCAGTGATGAATGCCTTTTATCCAAAGGAGACGACAGAGTGACATGTCCGCTGACGTGCAGGACAAGAAAGGAGCATGACTCATACGGCCATTAAGTGATTTCCCGGGAATGCAGGAAAGATTTGCAATTGTCGAAAAGGGACCATGTTGGGAGCCCTATGCGGCGCCACGTGCACTCGGGTTTCTGAGAAGTAAAACCCCTTGTCAGAACCAGCCTGTGGTTTCTTTGCTGAAGAATAGAAATGTACCTCCTCTCCTCGCCGTTCCCAAGCTTTTCCCGCCAACAAGTGATCACGCCCAACGAATGAATGCCGGACCAGTCAGTGCTTCAGACCATCAGTGCAGTGATGTGTTCGATTGGATGCCGATACCTGAGGGGCGTGCCCTGGATTTGGTTGGTCAGCATCTTCAGAGAGGGGCTGGACATAGGGGGTTTTTAAGGACGCTGCAGAGCACGAAATGTCGCTCTGGGCCCTGGGTAAACGGCTCATCCAGTCGCTTCTCGCTATGAACTCTTAACGCTTACCATTTTGCTGATGTACCCTTCTTTTTCATGTAAATATTCTTGTAAATACGTTTTCTCAAAGTGCCAGTAAACCTGCTTGTACATATTTCACCAACTTCGAAGATTCAATCCTACTTCAACCCCGAGTCTCTGCACGCTACCAAGTGAAGGCCGGGTCGACGTAGCCCCAGCGTCACGACAACTGGTGATCAGCGGTAGGATCTGAATCTACAAGCACAACGACTGGTGACCAGCGTTGAGATCTGAATCTACAAGCCACAACATCTGATGACTGGAGGTGGGATCTGGATCTACAAGCTACAACATCTGGTGATTCGAGGTGGATCAGAATCTACAAGCCACATCTTGTGATCAGAGGTGGCATCTCAAGCAGCAAGCAGGCGCAACAATCGGCCAACAAGAGAGCAGCTCGGAACATCGATCGCATGTGTGGGTGAGTGCTTGGCTTTTCTTCTGATGTGGACCAGGTTCTAGAACAGGGTTAGATTTTAGAACTGGTAAAAAGTGTTGAAACGCCTTTAGGTTTGGTAGTTTGCACTGTTGTTTTGGAAGTAGCCGACACTCGGAGCGATCATGGACCTACAAAAGCTGCAGAAACCGGAACTGTTGCAATTGTGTGAGGAATTGGGAATTGATAAAAGTGGTTTGGCACGAAAACCTTTGATTATAAAGGCAATCACTGATTTGGGAACCGATGATGAGGAGCTCAGTGAAGCATGGAACCTCATCGCCCAAAAAAAGGAGGAGCAGCTCAGACAGCAGAATGAGAGGGAAAAAGAGGAAAAGAAGCGTGAAATTGAAAGAGAAGCAAAAAGGCTGGAGCTAGAAATTGAGCTCCGGAAATTAGAACTAGAGTTGAGCAAGAGGTCGGGCAATTGTCCCCAGCTAGCGGTACCTCTTCTCAACAAGGAGGCAGATTTCAAGATGTCAAAGTACATGCAGCCATATGTGATATCAGGGGATATCGGTCTGTATCTGGCAAACTTTGAGCGAACTTGCGAAAAACTGTCCTTCCAGCGAGACACGTGGTCTCAGAGATTATTGACGGTTCTGCCCTGCGAGGCAGCGGAGGTTGTCGCGCGGCTAAGCAAGGAGGACGCGGACAACTACGAGAAGGTCAAAGCTTGCCTTCTGAGAAAGTATAGGCTTAGCGCCGAGGCGTTCAGACAACGTTTTCGGAACGCTACTAAGTCCAGGGACGAGAGTTACCCTGAATTCCTGTACAATTTAAGAGTAAATTTGGGCGAGTGGCTAAAGAGCACAGATTCCTACCGTGATAGGGACGCTGTAGTCGAGCGAATTCTTTTGGAGCAGTTTTATAGCTGCCTCCCAGAAAAAGAAAGAAATTGGTTACAGGACCGAGGCGAAATTAAGTCGGCAACTGAAGCTGCCGAACTCATCGAGGAGTACGCTTCGCGCCGACAATTCAGCAACCCAGCAGTAGATAGGCTCCGCAATCCCACGTTCAGTGTAAATAACCGTCAGGAAAGGCACTTTGCTAGAGTTGGAAACGAAGAAATGAAGGTTTCTTCAGGCAAATTCCCTAGAAAGGACGGCAGTGAGAAAAGTGAGGAAGTGACCAACGTGCAGAACACAAAGAATAAGCTTGAGGCTAGGAAGCCGCTCACATGCTTTAGGTGTAATGAGCAGGGTCACATTGCCGTCAACTGCCGGAAAGAAAAGATTGCTTTCTCGTATGTCAGGGACTGCGATGAAAATATGCAGCTTTTAGAACCCTACCTGCATGACCTAGTAGTCAACGGGAAGCCTTGCAAGGTACTGCGCGATTCGGCCGCAACGATGGATGTTGTCCATCCGGCGTATGTATCGCCTTCCGACTATACAGGACAGTGTGCATGGATCCGACAGGTAGTTGAGGAACAGAGTGTGTGCTTGCCGATCGCGAACGTGGTCATCGAGGGCCCTTTCGGCGAATTAACAACCGAGGCTGCCGTTTCAGGAAAGCTTCCTAAGTGCTATCCGTATTTGTTCTCCAACAAATCGGACATGCTGCTGCGAAAGAGGGGCATCCTTTTCGGAGACAGAGTTGTGCAAGCCTTAACACGTTCAAAGGCGCGAGAACTAGCTACACTGCTCATTCCAGAAAAATCCACAGCGGAGGAAACGGCAGTTAAAACAGTGGTAAATGCGGAAGATAGCAGGTCAGAAAACTTTGAGAGCGAGGCATCTCAGATAAGTCAACTTGAAAGGGAGCTTGATGAGACGCGGAATGAGGACGTTCTTGAGAGTAACCTCTTGCCGCCAGTGTCTAGTAACCTCACGAGACTTTTAAGTGGAACCCGAGAAGACTTAGCTATGGAGCAAGCCAATGATCCCAAGAATAAGCTCGAAGTACAGTGGGAAGGACCTGCTGAAGTCGTTGCAAAGCTTTCTGACACTAACTACGCAGTGAAAATCCCCGATAGGCGTAAAGCAGTGCGCATTTATCATTGCAATCTTATGAAGCCTTATGAGCAGAGGGAAACCATGGTAAATCTAACGTTAAACCTTCCTGAGGAGATTGGGGATAACTTGATTTGCCTCAGCGGAAAAGGAAGCAACGCTCAGGAGCTTCTCAAAAAGACGGAGCAGAGAGGAGAACTAAAGAAATCCCAGCTGTCCGATCTGGGCGAGATAATAACAGAGTTTGAGGCCTGCTTCGTGGACAGGCCAGGCAGGACTGATTTGACTGAGCACGATATTGAGCTGACTTCAGACGTGCCAGTGCGATCAAGGTGCTACCGATTCTCTCCAAGGCAAAGAGAAATTCTGGATAGGGAAGTAACTCGCATGCTGGAATTGGGAGTAATAAAACCCTCGGAAAGCGATTATGCTTCGCCTATGATCTTAGTAGAAGCTCCAGGTAAAGACCCTAGGCCTGTGGTAGACTACCGAAAGCTAAATTCTCTCACCAGGGATCAAGTGTATCCTATTCCGAATATTGAGGAGAGAGTAGAACAGGTCAGTAGAGCGGCATATGTGACTACGCTGGACCTTACTCGAGGATACTGGCAAGTACCGCTCACTGAACGCGCCAGCAGATACGCGGCTTTCGTCACTCCGACGGGCAGCTACCAGCCAACAATGATGAGTTTCGGGCTCAAAAATGCTCCATTTTGTTTTTCCCGACTCATGGATAGGGTTTTAAAGGGGCGTGAAACATTCGCAGTGCCTTACTTAGATGACATTGCGGTTTTTTCCGACTCATGGGCGGACCATATGGTACATCTAAGAGCTGTACTGAGCCTTTTGCGTCAAGCTGGACTAACCGTAAAGGCCGAGAAATGTTGCCTGGCAAGGGCGACCGTGGACTACTTGGGTCACAATGTAGGTCAAGGTTTCAGGAAACCCAGCGAGATTAAGATTTCTGCGGTAGCAGACTACCCGCGGCCGAGCACGAAGACGGAAATTCGAGCATTCCTGGGTCTGACTGGGTACTACAATCACTACATCCCTAACTATTCAGCTTTGGCTAGCCCTCTGACCGACGCTCTCCGCAAGACAGAACCGACAAATGTAGTCTGGGACGAACAAAAGGAAGCCTCCTTCGTAAACCTGAAGGCTGTGCTGATTAGCCGTCCGGTATTGCGAGCTCCAGACTATGGCCGAGAATTCACGGTCCAGTGTGATGCCAGTGATCGAGGGTTAGGTGCTGTTCTCTGCCAGAGAGATGACGACGGTAATGAGCACCCCGTGCTCTACTTGAGCAGAAAACTGAGTTCTAGAGAGAGGGCTTATTGCGCGTCAGAGAAAGAATGCGCTTGCATTGTATGGGCCATTCAAAAATTGCAGTGCTATCTTGGAGGGGCCAAATTCACCGTAGAGACGGACCATTGTCCCCTGGCTTGGCTGCAAACTGCGACATCGAAGAACAGTCGCCTTCTTAGGTGGAGCTTGATTTTACAGCAGTACAATTTTGAAATAAGATACAAAAAGGGGAAGTTAAATGGGAATGCGGACGCGCTTAGCCGCTCTTTCTAAGCGGTCCGAGATGTTCCTCACCATGTATCCAAATTGATAATCAGGTTTTTTTTTTTTTTTCGTGCGCTTGAATATATGTGACTATGTAAAGCAGCACGTTTGGTTTTCGAGGCATACGTGGGTCCTGAACGTCTTGAGAGTGGGCTTTTCTCGAACAACAATGGCAGTTTTCTTTTAACCTGGTCTCTTCAGACGGGAGCCGAGTGCTTGTTTGGACATGTGGTTGAGTTTCAGACAGCTCGAGCAATTTGGCCTACAACAATCAAGACAACGCGACAAGCAACAGCGAGCTTCAAGCGTTCACGTGCAGGCCATTAAGTCGTCTCTTCATGCAGCAGCTGCGGCTGCTGCCCTCCGAGTCTCTTCTGGCGGGGGAGGAGGCTGTTACGACCGTGCATCCGCATTTGCGCGCTCTATTGTTCGCCTGTGGGCATGGATAAGTTTTGTGAATATGTGGTGATGGTCCAATGGTTCTAAGTGAGCCTGTTTCCAGGAATCCTGTTTTGTAAGCATGTTTTGCTTTGTGGACAACCTGCAAATGCCAAATTGACCCTGTCAAGAGAACGTCTGGAAAAACACAAAGAAACGTCCCCCTGCGGGAAATAGCAGGAAGTGCTTTCTTTCTTTTGTTCACCCTTCCAGTCGAGAAGTGCTATCCTCCAGTGATGAATGCCTTTTATCCAAAGGAGACGACAGAGTGACATCCCAGGCAGCATTGGCCGACTGCCGACCTATGGCCGGTCAGCGGCAGCTGGTCGGCAGCCGACCTGCCGGCATTCGGTGCTCGGTCGAATGACGGCCCATGGTTGGCCATGTACCAGGTAGGACGGAAGTCGGCCATCAACCAAGGCCCAAGCTCGGGCACCCGACTGAACGCCGACCGATTCGGCCACGGTAGCTCGGCCAATGGGCGGCCCATGGTCGGCCATGTACTAGGTAGGGCAGAAGTCGGCCAGCATCCATGGCCCGAGCTTGTAACCCCGACTTAACGCCGACCTGTTTGGCAACGGTTGCTCGGGCATTTGGCTGCTCACGGTCGGCCGCGTGCCACGTTGGCCAGAAAGCCGGCTAGCACTCACGACCCAATATGCCTGTAGTAGACGCCGATTACCTCCCTGGATCTACTTAACCTCTTGTACAAATCCAGTTGTCAGTGAGAACGCGCACACAAAACAAAACCGCGAGGTCATAGCACGAGCATGTGACATTAAATTAGTGATTAGAAGACAGCTTTTTCATTGCCGAGAAAGAAAACGTTGCCGCAAGTTGATCGAATAAATGACCGTTTTCTGCGCGCAGGAACTACGCGCAGCATCGTATGTTTACCTGGGGAAAGGACCAAATACGATGTGTGTACTTTCTAGACGCAATCCCTGAAAAATGAAAAGCCGGAAGACTGTCGAGTTTGCCATTTTAGTTTCACACGGTCGTAAAGAAAAAATGGCAGTTTTTCGCGCAGACTGCGAGCATGACAAGCGCCCCTATTGAAATGACTCCGTATGCAGCAGTACAGAAAATGTACGGATTCCGTACGTTTTCCGCATCACACTTACAGAAAACGAGCGGATTTCATACATTCGTTCCGGAAGTCCTTGCGGAACTTACGGATTTCATGCTGCGGATGCGGATGGTCGTGTGCGGAGAACATTTAGACGTCATGCGATTGATACGGATGTCCTAATTTGGAGTGTACGGAGCCTGTACGGCGATTGCGGACGGATGTGTGCGGAGCATTCGGATTCCTCACTGATATGATGCGGTAACTACGGAGTGCGTACGGTTAATGCGGATACTCCGTTCCGCGTAAGCGGAAACC
Organism: Amblyomma maculatum; assembly: GCF_055883805.1. Classification (NCBI taxonomy): domain Eukaryota; kingdom Metazoa; phylum Arthropoda; class Arachnida; order Ixodida; family Ixodidae; genus Amblyomma; species Amblyomma maculatum. The sequence continues at coordinate 123,500,409 of NC_139350.1, forward strand.
TCGCTGTACAGGCCGGCAAATTCGGAAGAAACGGACTTCACCACAGCTACTCGCTTGAGCCACGTACGTCCCGAACGCAGTTGTTGCAAATAATTAATGAGGGTGTTTCGCTCACTTTTTATATATCTATTGAGAGAATCATACGTATGTATATGCCATGTAAAGACTATGGCTCGCGGTGACAATTAAGACGCACCAAAAAATGGCTCGCGCGGCGGTATCCCTAGTAGCACACTTTGTTGCCTCAATGTGGCCACAATGTTTGCTTTCAACATTGCCTTAACGTGGCTAGTGTCCTCTTTTTGCCATGTTGATGCAACATACATAAGACAACATTGAAGCAACATTGCACCAATGTTACAACAACCTTTAGTCAATGTTTAAGCCACTTCTGAAGACAATATTAATGCAACATGGCTGCAACATTTTCTTAATATTGGTACAACATTTTATTCGCACACATGCAACATTCCCATGACAACGTTAGTACAATATTGCTGCAAAGCTACTGTAATGTTTCAGAAACTTTCAGGCAGCATTCCAAGCTACTGAAATATTCTGCCGCATTGATGGCCACTAGCTATCGATGCTTGCTGTTCAATAAATTTATCTTGTGAAAGGCTAAACCATGTGCAATGGTATCGTCGTACCACAATGGTTATGGTAGCTTAAGGTCGCAAGACTGAGCAACTGAACATTACTCGTTGCCGCACGGCAGTGCGGTGCGGAGGAGTATGAATACCTAAAAGGCTGCACGGGACAACACAGCTTTTCCCCACTTTTCAAGCCGCTTGCTCTGAATGAGACCTTAAATGTAATATTCATCAGCTCTGCACCAGTGCTCATTTAGATGCTATAAGCTGCTTTGACCTGAAAATGGCACTGAAAGTGGTTATTCTGGCAATTAGAATGATTTATATATATGCATGTGCATTACAAATAACCATCATTTGTTTTTTAGCGGTATTTTATACGTCAAGAATTTATTCAATTAACCTAACAGCAAGCTTGATTCCAGTATACTCATTAGCTTGACATACAGCAGCTAGTCTCACAAATGTAAGACATTTACTTCAAGACAATCGTTTTATGCAGAAACTTGCAACAATCATACATAGCACACAGTCGATTTGGCTACTCAAGAACAGGAAGCACAAATAATGTCAACAGTTACTAAGCACACCAGCATAGCTTTAAAATGTGCATGTCCCTCAACTTGAGTTTTACAAACATGACACTTTAGTAAATTATTAATTGCAGAAACTTGCAACAAAATATAAAACAGCAGTACTGCCTATTCAGAAAAAGGAAGCAGATATATAACATACTGAACATTTACACAGGCACATTGGCATAGATTGAAAAATGTGCCACATGGGCCTATATTTCACAGACAAGATTTATTTTATTTAATTACTTTATAAAGTAACTTGCAACAAAGCTACAAAACAACACACAGGCTACTCAGGAACAAGAACCAGAGATAATGTTTTGAACAGTTACTGGGCACAATAGCATAGCATGAAAATGCACCCACCACCCCTCACCCCCAACTTGCGCTTACAAATATAAAACACTTCAGTAAACTATTTACGCAAACACTATTTACGCAAGCACAGTGTAGCACTATTTTGTGCAGAAACTTGACACAAATATACAAAGTAGGAGTACAACCTAGTTCGGTATTTAGAAACAAGCAGACGTATTATGAACAGTAGAGTCATTACGACTAGTTTAATCCTTCCTTCTTTGGACATGCGCCATTGCACTGGAAAACTACAAACAAGTATTGTCAGCATTTGACGGAACAATTTAGCAGGTCTAAAAATGCTTGTGCCCTGGTAGCCTCCAGCTGGTCACGATGAGGGTCTCTTCCAAATCATGATGTTGTCACAAGTAAAGCTGCCTCCCTGAAAAAAAAAAAGATCGAATTGCTAAGCTAAGCATCTTGGTGGGCACATCTCTAATTACAAAATTTTTACGCTGCTCTATGAATACAGACATGGACAGCTGTCACGACCATTATCAGGACTGACTTCTGCCGAACAGTTTTCTAGTTCGTCGTTAACAGCCTCTGCTATTCTTCGTCGTTGCCGGATCGACACTTCGCTTAGCGAACACTTTACTCTCTTCATGATCTGCTGTCACGACCATTATCAGGACTGACATCTGCCGAACAGTTTTCTAGTCGTCGTTAACAGCCTCTGCTATTCTTCGGCGTCATTGCCGGATCGACACTTCGCTTAGCGAACACTTCACTCTCTTCATGATACAATGAATGTAGCACTTTACCAAACTATCACGAAGGGCATGGGTAACACATGCATATATGCGCTACTGGCTTTGTGCCAGGCAACACGTGTCACAGCTCAACAACGTAGGTTAGGAACCACTCACCACTGATGTTATCCTCTGTGCAGGCCTCCGTCATTTCAGCTGAATTCTTATGAAGCCGCAATGCAACACAGCAGCAAGAACACGGCGACCACAAGAAAACTATGCTAGAATAAGGGAAACACACGTGAGCCATGAAGGAAGGAAAATGCTCCATGCACATGAAGAATTTGCCGCGATCGCCGCTTACACGCGGTTTGGCAGGAATGGCTCTCGGTGCGGCCGCGATTTCGACTTGACTTGGATTCGCGACGATCTTCATGACCATTAGACTGCGGGGCATTAATGAAAACAAAACTAAATTTCTTCAGCAGTTATAATTTTAGTCCGCATGTTTAATTAAAAGATAATGCAATTTCAGCAGTCTAAATATATTGCATATAAATATATATATATATATATATATATATATATATATATATATATATTTCTATCTAAGTGTAACAAAGTTCAGTACACTTGTACTGTTCATCGCATGCACATGACATGCAAGGTTGCACTCAAACTAAAAAATAAACAAACATTGCCATGCGGGGAAGTGACAAGGTCATTGGAGTGACCTAATACCGGCTTTTCTGTTTGGGCTGCAGAAATAGTCTGAAAGAACGACAGTTAGCCAATAAAGTAAATGTTATAGCAATGTCATCGTATGTGGTTCAACATTTATACATCATTTGACAATATTGCTGCAATGTGGAAAGACCACTTTAGAGCAACATTGCCAGTATGTTACTTGTTAACATTGCAGCAACGTTATCGAATGTTGAAAGTTTTCGCATTATGTTGGATAAATGTAGTCCAATGTTATCGCAACATTGTACAACATTGACAATGTTGCTGCAATGTTACAGAAACATATTGTGCTACTAGGGTAACATGAACAATCGCCACGCCTTGGCCGCTATCACTTTGCATGTTATCAGCGTTCATTGAACGCACAGATATGTACCGAAAACTACCGCGAACTTCGGAAGAAAAAAATAGCATGTTCATATACTCATTCTTCTCCGCAATCCGCTCGCGGGTGATTGTGTCATTGCCGATCTTCGCTTAGAAGCGTTTTTTTTTTGGTGACACTGCGCAATTGTGATGAGTGCTTGTACCTGAAAAGCTGAGTGACCGAAGCGATTTGAAAGCAGTGCTACATGTGTTTTATTAGGAGATTCACAAGAATATCGGCATGCATATGAGCCTTCTGAAAGGGTTCGTCTTCTGCAATTTAATTTCATTTATTTTCCCCCGAGGGCATTACATAAGGGGGAGCAAACTCAATATGCAATGCGAATAAGAAGGGGAAAACATTGGAACAACAAGAAAACAGAAACTAGAGAAATAGTGCATGGCCGGGTTAAACGGAACAATATGAAAAATAAAAATAACAACATACCATAAGTAAATGATGCCGAAACTGTTATACAAATCTATGTTATATGCATGAAGTATTAAACACGCGAAAAAAGGCAAGACAATGTAAGCGCTGTCCCTTGTCCCCCCCCCCCCCCCCCCCCCGCGCTCACAATTCCGCCGACGTCACCATCGATGCCTTCACAAAAGTTGGTCGTTCAGTTTTACCCTGAATGATTTACAATCAGTACATGATACGATGGTGTTTGGCAGGGCGTTCCACATATTGCGTCTGGAAAAATGAAGAATTTAGTGCTAATAAGGTACAACCGTTAATACGTGCAATGCTATGATTTGGTAGCAACTTTACTGGAGGTAAGGACCTCACTGAAGCCTCAGAGATAAAGAAGAGGTGGCAGGAATAACAGAAGAACTGTATACAAGAAGGACCCGAATGTGCAAACCCAACATAAGACGGTTGTGATTACTGATCTCGAGCCGGGCATCCTGAAGAGTGAAGTTGAATGGGCCTTAGCCAGCCTTGCTAAGAACAAAGCTAGCGGAACTGATGGCATTCCAGCTGAGTTGCTCCAAAACCTCAACCATGATGACGCTGTTAACATTCTGCATACATTATGTCAGAAGATTTGGGCAACCCTGCAGTGGCCACAGGATTGGAGGAGGTCAGTTTACGTCCCCATTCCAAAGAAAGGCAGTGCCAAAGATTGTTCCAACTACCGCACGACCGCGCTTATTTCGCATGCTAGCAAAGTGATGTTGAAAATCCTCCAAGGTAGGCTGCAGCAGTACGTGGATCGGGAGCTTCCGGACGTGCAAGCTGGGTTTTGCAAGGGCAGAGGAACTAGAGACCAAATTGCCAACCTTCGCTGGATCATGGAAAAAGCAAGAGAGTTCCAGAAACCCATCTACTTCTGCTTTATTGATTATGCGAAAGCGTTTGACTGCGTAGATCACAGCAGATTGTGGAAAGCTCTCCAAGAGATGGGAGTTCCAATTCACCTCATCTGTCTCCTCAGGAACCTGTATGAAGGACAAGAGGCCACAGTCAGAACTGGGCATGGTCTTACTGATTGGTTTCCAATTGAGAAAGGAGTGAGGCAAGGCTGCATACTGTCGCCCTGCCTATTTAACCTATATGCAGTGTGCATCATGAGGAAGGCCGGTCTGGACGAGTCTTCAGCTGGAGTGAAGACTGCTGAAAACGTATCAACAACCTTAGATATGCGGATGATACCACTTTAATGGCAGAAAGTGAAGTGGAACTCAAAAGACTTCTGATGCACGTACAAGAAGAGAGTGAGAAGTTTGGGCTTAAACTGAACATTAAAAAGACAAAGATCATGGCAACTTGCCCTATCAAGTCCTGGAGCATCAATGGACAAGAAGTTGAAGCTTTGACAGATTTTCTCTTCTTGGGCTCCAAGATTACTTCGGAAGGAGACTGCAGCCATGAAATTAGGAGACACCTGCTTCTGGGGAAGAGAGCAATGGTTAGCCTTGACCGCCTAGTAAAGAGCAGAGACATTAGTCTGCCAACCAAGATCCGTATAACTCGTGCTATGGTCTTTCCAGTTGTGATGTATGGATGCGAGAGTTGGACTGTGAAAAAGGCTGACCGCCGAAGAATTGACGCGTTTGAATTGTGGTGCTGGCGAAGACTCTTGAGAGTTCCTTGGACTGCCAGAAGATCAAATCAGTCAATATTGTCGACCATAAACCCTGACTGCTCATTGGAGGGTAAAATTCTAAAGTCAAAGCTCAGCTACTTTGGTCATCTGATGAGAAGAGAGGAGTCGCTGGATAAAGATTTGATGTTGGGAAATGTTGAGGGTCGCCGGAGAAGGGGTAGGCAGCGAACGCGATGGTTAGATGGCATCCTCGAGGCACTGCAGATGAAGTTACGTGATGTTAGGAAGATAGTGAGAGACCGGAAAGCGTGGCGTGACATGGTCCATAGGGTCACGAAGAGTCGGACACGACTGAACTGAACTTACTGGATTAAGTGAGTGATGAGCATTTTGCATTTTGGAGGTGCTAAAATTCTTCAAAAACAAAGTCAATCTTGTTTTAAACAATACTCTGATGCCCCCCAGGTTCTTTAGCTTTTGCAAGTCAATTCACAGTTTCATCTCTCGCTCATAAGTTTCTGAAAAGCTCGTTTGAAGGCAGGTTGTCTCACACTGATACAGTCAGAATGGCTCTGCATGTTATCACAAAACACAAGTCCGGCTACATAAAACAGGAATGTAACTTTCTTAAGTGAAGGGGGTTCTGAACACATACAGAGCAATGAATAAACAGCAACTTTAATGATAGATGAAATGCAACTTTAAGCATATTTTGATCGCAAAGCTGGCTTGGCTGCTATTTAGTTGTGAAGCCCTGCGAAAGCCGTCCACATATTCCTGCTCCAGGGGTTCTTCAAACAGACGTATACATCCTACCTGTGGCACAACTTGATGCTAAGGTGCTGCATGACTTCCTTTGAAAGCTTATTATTGACCTGGAGGCATCTGCTTTTTGAGTTATAGCATTGATATCAGACAATAACTTCATAAATAGGAAAGCAATGTGAATCTTTGCTAATCCCACAAGGCAATAGCATTGTGTACCAGCATCCTGCCAATCCCTCACGCCCCCTATTTCTTCTAGTAGACCTAATTTAGTTGCTTAAGTGTAGTTTTGTTTAGCTAAGTGTATAAGCTTCATTTTGCAGGCACTTCAAAATATCTATGGCATATTTATTGCTGGGTACAACTAAAGAGAAAGCAGCAGCTGGTATTTAGCCACAGTTAGAAGCACCCTGTACCCTGTAGAGTATAATGACAATAATGTGATTTACAACATGCTCAAGAAAACAGTAACCAGCTTGAACGGTAGAGTAGTTGAATGCACCTAAATACAAAACAGCAAGACACTGAAAATATTCTGTTAGCCGCTAGCAGCAAAGTTTTGCCATCACTGCACTCCCACGTTTATTAACAGTAGCTGCGTCTTAAAAATTGTGGGCCATACTGAGTGACATTTCACCATAATCTAGTCAGAGTGCACTGTACAAAGCACATGCTCACTATGGTTGCTCAGTTCTTATGGGGCTTGATATAAACCCAAAGACGAATTCAATCTTAGCCACGGTGGTTGCATTTCAATGGAGGTGAAAAGCATGGTGCCTGTCTACTGTACAATTCCACTGCACATTTAAATAAAAAACACAGGCGATTGAAATTGCCATAACCATCGAGAGGGTTTCTAGTTGGGCTAGTTGGTGACTGACATGTTCAAACATCGTTGCGCTTAAGAACAACTGACGTAAAGAACGACATGAAACACAAAAGTGCAAACTATCAACTGAAATTTTATTGCGATGAACATACATATATAGCATTACACATAACAACATCACAAAAATCGACAAGTCAGCAAAGTAGCTATTGTCTCAAGGGTGAATGTGATACCTCCTTCACAAAAAAAAAGGAAAAAAAAAACATTTCTCTCCTTTTCTTTATTTTCCAAGAATTCCCATTCTTCTTTCGATAGGGGGACCGAAGGGTCGCTTACACATGTCCCATTCCCGGATTCGATACAGTGGGCCTCCCACAGTTCCCTTGTTAGCTTGTCTTTAGATTTCAGAAGAACCGCCGTCTCATTGAAAAATGGTGCACAATCTTTGCATCTAGCGCAGTGTGGCACCAGATTTCCAGATACACTAATTTGGTTACCGCTGTACCTATGCTCTCTGAGCCTTTCGTAAAGGCATCTTCCTGTTTGCCCCACAAATGCACGACCGCATGAGAGCGTGCATATTTTTTTTTTTTTTGAGATGGAGATATCACGGTCACCCTTGAGACGATAGCTACTTTGCTGACTTGTCGATTTTTGTGATGTTAGTATGTGTAATGCTATATATGTGTGTTCATCGCAATAAAATTTCAGTTGATAGTTTGCGCTCTTGTGTTTCGTGTCATTCTTTATGTCAGTTTTTCTTAAGAGCAACGATGTTTGAACATTGCCATAACCCATCATGGCAGCATCTCTCATAGACTAAGTCACTTTGGGATGTTAAACCCTATAAGCCAAACTGAAAGTACAAGCAAAGTATTATATCTTAATCCCGCTCAATAAGGTTTGGAAAATCGCATACATATATGCTGTGTCATCAGCTGGAAATTCAATGAGAAGGCATGATGCTGCAAATCATTCAATTTCAATATTGACAGAGCCGTCACAAGAGACAAAAAGTACTCAGTAATGTGTCCTGGCAGCCTGTGTGTACTATCAATGCAAACCAGTTTCTTACAAAGAAAAATATAGTACTAGTACCATAAAAATGATGGCCTCTGCTGACAGGCTAGGTGTGCAGTTGGCATGACCAAGAAGACATGCTCCATCAATATGTGTGTAGCTGTAGCAGTCAGTGGATTAGCCAGCATGGCATTAATGTGGTCTTTCACTTATCTCTCAAAGGAATGAAGTGTTGAGCTACAGCTGTTGCAGCATTACTAGCTTCTCCACCACCTTATTTGGCACCCATTTTGCACCAGTTATCATTTTAACGAGCCTGCCACTCCCATTCTCAAAAACAAAAACACTATGTCCCCACAGATATCCAAAGTTTCTAATAGCTGTTACAAGGTGAAGCAATTGATGCAGATTGAATATCATCATTTGCCAGTTATAGAGTCTTCATCCAACAAACTCCTGTAGGAAGTGACCTGCACCACAGAAAAGAACAAATAAAGCATGTATTAGCACTGGCAAAACATTCTGTACAATAAGCAAAACAATTGCAAAGGCAGGAAAGTTGGGTTTGTTCAGCCTGTTGTGATAGGATCTGCTGAATTTGACTGGGTGCCCATTTTATTTTCCTGGGAAATATTATTCATTTTAGCTATATGCTAAAATATGACTATAAAGCATACATCAGCATCTTCATGCACAATCTCACATGGATTCTGGTTAGTTCAATTGTCCGACAGATATCAAATTTGATACGCTGCATGGCTTAACAAATTTTTTATCCCTATTAAAATGAAGTGATACCTTGTTAACTGAAATCACGCCTTGTAAAATGCACTGCATTATTTAATGCGCAATATCCACAATGGTAGACATATACCAGTTAACAGCTTCGGGTCATTTCAACCCCCTGGGGTTCTTCAAAGCGCACTGGTGTCATGCAGTACACGGGTGCCTTGCTTTTCATCTCCAATGAAAAGCAGCAGTCATGTCCTGTGTTTGAACTTGCATCCTTGGGCACAGCAATCAAGTGCCCTAACCACTGATCCTTTGCAGAGGGGCAAATCCACCAAGAGTGCAAGCTCAACTGTTATATAGTATTTGAACAGCTACTATTATTTTGTGACATCGTATGTTCTGACATATTATGTTGTGACATCCAGCAACTGCTTTGTCTGAGGAATGTGTAAATGGCAATACTTACAGCTCTCACTTAGTTTAATTGAAGCCAGTGATTGCAATCCTTGTACATTTCGAAATATGTCATATGTATCTTTCTTATTAATCTCTGTTATGTCATGCATAATTGTTAGAAAAGAATGAACTATTAAAATATTGAAACAACATAGCTGAATAAAATTTTTCAACTTACCAGTATGCTGTAGCTGTTCTTCACTCAACTCTCCTAAAAGTAGTATGAATACTGCATCAACAAACAGCATGAAATGCTTTAAATTCGGTTAGGGAAGGATGCCTGAATAGCACAGCACAGTGTAAAATAAGAGCCACATCTCGCCACCGGTTGGCAGTGGCATGTACATCTCAGGTCAATAATGTGTCGGAGTATATACTATAATGATAACAGAGTTGTATAAAACAGTGTTGTTTACATATATGTATATGAACTTCAACTTGTATTATTTGCTCCCTTGCCTTGTTTAAGACAGATGTGAAAATATTGCAAGAGAAAATTTCACACCAAAAGTTGAGAAATTGTTGTAAATTTGACAATTTTTGACCATGCCCCCCCCCCCCCCCCCCAATCATGTCCTGCATTTCACTAGTAGGAAAATGGTCACCCAGAAGTGCACTCATTTTTTTTTTTATTCAAAGACTTGCCATGTGGCATAGAATGAGGCTGTTTTTTAAAGGAAGTCATGCAGTCTATTTTCATTAGCCACGCGTGTAAATGTTCCTCCCTTGTAGCCGACAGTCCAACTTCTTGTAGTTGTCTTATTCTTGACGGCTGCATTCCTGGGCATGTCCATAAAAGCTGGCGAAGATCCACCTCGGCAGTTGGCCTTGTACACTTATTAGGGCATGTGCTGTGCACTGCATCCTCTTCAGAGCCTCGTCGGCACGTCACCGACGGGGTAAGGGCCCTAATCCTTGTGAGGGACACCTCTCTCGTTATGTTATGAGGGAGGGATTAAGTATAGTAACAGGACGTATAGTAACTGCATACTTTGTTTTCCTGAGTTAATGCAATGAGACAAAATTGAAGTAGGAGCATTTAATGTGATGGTCATTATAATTGCAGAGGAAACCTATGGTAAAAAATGTGTGCTAATATAATCGGGCATACAGGGCTTGATATGGCTTCAAACTTTCATTTTTGTGCAGCTGTATGAATCAAGTCGTATATCAAGTGGCAGTCTGCAAGTCGGACTTGAACATAGCAGCATTGCATGCAAATAAAGCTATATATTAAAGGCATGAAACGCGACAACACTTCGTCTCCGGGCCTCGTTACAGTTTGCGCCATTCTGAAGACCATGCTGGGGACCAACCCTTCGATTTTAGCTGTGATGGTATTGGACTGTATATTTAATGCAGGGATACTGAACTTAACATATGCTGGGGCACTTAGATTTACTGCAAAATTACGCTGGTAACGACGTTAGATCGACGTACTGTGCCACAAAAATTAAACAGTAGTATGTGGTTATTTATCATTAGATCTCAAAAAAGAAGGAAAAGATGTTTGTTATCCCCGCGGCAGCACCTGGCTGAGGCGGCGAAAATAAAAGGATAGTAAGGAAGCGGTAGAGGAAATCAAAGAAGAGCGACAGAGAGAAAGGACAGGGTAGGCAAAAATAAGAAAATAGAGATATATACACTATATATGGTATAATGTACAGTAGAATCGCGACCGCGCCTTTCGCAGTAATGTGGTGGTCACAAAAAAAAAAAAAGAAAAAAATCTCCAATAGCCCAAAACTTGCATCACGTGATATAACAATACCGCGGTAGTATGTATGCTGCTATGCTGCTCCACCAAAGCGCATAGAAAATGGGGTAATGTGAACGCGCGGTCATGTTAACCTCCTTGATTATGAGAGTGTATATTTGTTTCCTTTAGCCATATGACCACGGTGGACATCAGTAATAAAATGGTAATTTTCTTTACTTTAAATAGCAGCAAGTGCTTCCTATCTGTTAAAACTACGTGACAAATATCTGACCTAACCGGTTTTCCTGTCTGAAGACGATAATTTACTAGCAGACGATATCACGTCGCAAAACGAACGAAGCCAGAGCCATCCAAAGCTTTAGGCATTCCTCTAGCCAAGGGAGTCTGGGAGGCTGCGTTAATGGCGGTGTTTGTGCGCGGTCACGGTGTGCGGTGCTCTTGTTGTACGCAAGTATTCATTGTTTCATATCTGCCAGTCGCTGCCTGCAAGCAGTCTGTCGCGTGGCATGGAAGCTCCACAATAGCCTATGCGGTATACGACGACGGGGGAAAGCTTTCGTGAACGTATCGCTTGTGAAAGCATACAAGCCACAGACTACAAAGAATGTTGCGAAAGGCAGGCTTACTGGTGTTGGCATGCCAGGAGATGACCGCAAGAGAAGAAATTTTATCATGGAAATGGTGAAGAATTGGCAGGTAAGTGCTGTAACTATGTTTACACGGGCGTACCTTTTCCCTATTCCTGTTTCTCATTGCAATGGCAGTAGGGCTAGCAGTAGCAGTATCGGCAGTTGCGCGTCACTAGAGAAACAAAACTTTATTGTCGGAAGCTGAGTTACGGGGTACCCTAGTGGAAGAGCCAAGTAGCCGTCAGCTGGTGGCTCGCTGTTTACGGCGCCTAGTTGTATGTATCGGGACGTACGTTACGTAGCACTGGGGGGTAAGTGGCCGTCAGCTGGTGGCTTGTGGCGACTTTTTCAGAGCGGTGCGCACGGCGCCCAGCTGTATGTCCTATCGGGGTTTGTGCTAAGGCAGCAGTAAAGGGGGGGGGGGGGGGGGGAGAGGGAAGGAGGGAGGATGGAGTCTCCAACAATTTACAGCCCACGGCATCATCAGATGTGCCACCAGCTTTGCATTTGATGCGGCCATCTTCAGTGAATAGAGGCTTTGTCTGTGTACATTCATCTTTCATGGCCTTAATATTTAAATTGCCTGCACACCTCAAAGGGCAGTGAGACATTTCCAGTAATGCTGAGGATGACGCTTAAATCAGTTGCTCAAATTCAAGCAAGGTATCAAACTATTGCAAAGATGCATTCAAAAGACTTCTTGCTTCAAATAGAATACAGCCTGGTTCACTCCTGTGAATGCGTTCCGAATTTGCGTCCTGCGAGGGAAAATCAAAAGGTTCACATTCCAAAAAAAAAAAAAAAGCACCCAGCACGCAGGTGATAAATTCCCATTTTAGTTTTTGATCAATTCCATTTGGTATGCATTAGTTCAAGTCATTGAAAAAAAACAGCAGCAAGATTGGCTGAAAATACATTTTATCTGTGTTGCGTCAACAGACGCTTTGGCAAGAAAAAAGGAAACGCATGTCCCATAGATGTAAATACGTCAGCATTTTTTCCTAGTGACAATGAAGCAAAAAAAAAAAAAAAAAGGAATGGTGCACTTGCGGTAAATTTCGCTGACCTTCCTGTGTTCCACTGTAACCTGGCGCTGACAATCCATGCATCCGATGGTAACGCAATATTATAAATAATTCAAAGGGATGTAAGCTCTCAATAAGTGTGGTCACGCGCGTTAATCTGACTGAAAACTAAGCCGACAGGCGAGAGCACAGTGAGCTGCTGCCAGGGACGTTACTCGTGATGGTGAGTTTTTGAGAAAAGAACAGCAGTGAAAACATTGCAAACTCTATTATGTATGAACATGGATAGGCTCCGATCGGAACGAGCCTTCACTGCTCAACTAATGGGCACGATAGTTACTTTTTTCAATTGTTTTGTGTGAGTGCCTGCCACCGCCAGCACCGCGTCGCATCGTTGCTGCCGTTGCTTGTAGCCAGCGAATGCCGAATTGGTGAACCTTCACAGGAGTTTCGAATGCGTGCTCGAGTGAAATGTGCCGAGCACACCCGCCGCGTCAGGCTCGTGAATGCCAAGAGCTTCCATCCATATTTTTTTCGCTCATTCTGAGAGGGAAATATATAAAAAGACATTTTTCCACTGCCTTCGCTGCTCGAGTAGCATGGTGCTGCCTAGTTTTCGTTCTCATGGCAGCGCAGAATTCAACGAGATATCACCTACAAGAAACCAGCTGTTTAGGCAAGAGTTTGCATGTGCATAGAACGTAGCTATACTTGCCAAAGCCATTTATGTAGAGAGACGCAGAGTTCCCCGAGGCAGAACAATAGCCAGAGCCTGTAGCAATAATTACTTTTTTGTAATACTTTGGAGTACTTTGACGAAAGCAAACATGCTGGTTTTGTAGATACTGTAGAAAATACAAAAATATGACAGAACATATATCTACTTATGAGCCCTTTTAGCTGTGAATTTATTGTTTGTCCAATCATCAAACCCCTACCCAGTGATAACACATCCGCTGCCAAAAACGGCCATTGTGTGCCAGCACCCTCAGTGGCCCTAACTCATTTTTCGCGAGCAACTTAAAGCATTAAATGCTGGATAATACACAAAACAACCAGCAGTTATTGTGTCACTATCTACGTAACCAAAAGGCAGAACAATGTGCTTAACAAGCATTTCGAAGCTCTTTTAAGGCGTTCTCTTTGCTGTAAACAATGTTTTTCATTGTAGCTTACATGCAAGGAGTTGTCAAATGTTGGTCACTTGTAAAAAGTGTTTGGCATTGATGCAGTGCAGTGCATGAAGTAAGCTGGCAAACATCAGCTTCTTGTTAATTACCTATAACGAGGTTGCAAACTCTACTTGACTTGTTTCTGTTTGCATGTGTTCGCAGAGAATATTGAAATGGAATTGGATACCCACCTTGCACATGGCGGAAGGGCAGGGAGAAGCAAGAGGTAAAGGCACTGAGGATTGAAACCCCTGTGTTTATCTGAATATTGCCTTCTGCTTTTGCTGTTATGTAAGAAGTGGTACCTGCAGCAGTCCCAAAGATGAGCTGCTTGGCAGCTGGCTAAGCCATGATGTTGTACAGCTGGGATACCTCTTTTGAAGGGCTTTTGGGGCCCCAGTGTTGAGTTTTACCTGTCTCTAAAGATTAGAAAAACATTGTTACAGGATGGAAAGCTAGTGAAGAAAGAGCATGACCGATGATGGGATGGGATGGTTTTTAATAATGGGAGCAGGCCTGGAGCAAGTGCTCATGCCTGTGCCACTGCTCGCTTCATCTTCATTGTCCTTAGCAATATTCAGTGTCGAAAAGAAATTGAAGATGTTGGTTACTTTCCTAAACTTGACTTGCTGCTCATTAATTAGATGTCTGCACATACTCTAACAGTGAGACGCCTTGTGACAAGGCCAATGTTGGGAGCATGCCCAATCCTTCCCTTAAAGCATGCCAATTTTCATGCTTCGGGTTGCTTCTTATTGGTCGTCAAGAATGTGCTTCTAGGTTCTTGTTGCACTACTGGCACCCCGCTGACTAATTGGCATGGTCAGGCGCGTCTCATGCACTTACCCGGGAGCTTTTATGCAATTATGATTATGCTGCCTTTAGCACTTTTAACCGCATCTTATTAAAAGGCCATATTAGGAAATAAAACAACAAATGCAGTGCTGTAAACAGCGCATTTCTAAAATGGTAATTTACTGTCTCCTTACATTTTAAGGGCCAGGTGAGAACTGTGGTCTCGATTTAGTACTTGGGATCTATATACAAGCAGAAACCATAAGTTAGTGTAACGTTGAGGAGAACAATAGAGAAATTCTCTGAACATTGCACCCACATTCCTTTCCCCGCTCTCCCCTTCCGGTTGGTCTGTTTTGTCTGTTGTATTCTGTTGTATAACACCCCCGAAAAATATTTCTGGCTAGGCCACTGGTACCAAGAATACTGTCACCAACTTGCCCAAGCTTCCTTATCTGCTAATTTGATTCAAATGTCGCAAAAAGCAGTTGTGCCTTTATGAGCCACCACACTCCATGCGTATCAATATGAATGGACACTGCCACAGTTCTCATGAATGTAGTTTTGCAATAGAGCTACATATTAAATGATCTACCAACAAGGAAAATGGTTGGTATATTTATTGCATCAGTTAAGGGGTCGTCACCAAACATACAGCACCTTAGAGAATTCGGCACCAGGTGTTTGCATAAGTGATAACTCATGGACATATGCAATTGATATCTCTAGCAAGTATGAGCAATACCCACACAGCTAGTTTTCTATATTTTGTTTTCATCTACAATATTACTGATTCATTGCTATTGTGTATAGGTGCTCCCCAGTGCATGCTCAAGTTTGCAACATCTTGTCTGCCTGTGCAAATATAAAGAAGCAGCGACGTGCAGACTGGAACTTTTTGTAATGAATGCGTTGCATGGGACAGTGTATTTATGCTAATGCACAGTACCGAAGATGTGCATTATCACAATGGTGTGCAAGTGGCCGAGCAAGGGAACAATAGGCACCTGCTCGCACTGGTGAGTCAGCAGAATGCCACTGCTGCAACAGTGCCTTGCAGCATGCCCCTGGCAATCAATAAGCAGCTACTCAGTGACAGAAAAATAGCATGCTTGTTGGTAACGAAGGACACGCATGGTCCTAGAGCCAGTCTCGTCACCTGGTGTGTTACCATGAGTGTGTGCATGATATGCTGCTGTGGAGTGGTCCAGTAAATTTTGTCCTTGATGGCAGACTTCTGTCCGTAACACTTAACAAGCCAGAAGGTAGACATGGACAGTACCTTTGTACATAGTGTAGGCACATGAAGTAAACATTCCACTGCATGATATTTTGTGCAGTCTGCTACACATAAGCATAGGGCTTTTCCTTCACTTCCTTTTATTACCTGTTTATATAGCTTGTGGTCATGGAAGTAAAAATATCATTACCAAGAGTATTTTCTTTTGCATTGCACGGCCAAATAAATCAACAGAAATAGGAAATGAGAGCTTCACTTCTTAATTTCAGTGTTGTAAATAGCGGCTAGTGACTCTATTTGCTAAAGATGCATTGCTTAGTGTGTTATTTGAGTGGCTGATTTTTGGGGTGCTCATTTCTTGATCTGAAGCTTTTCTAACTGCATTCAACTTTCTGGTTGGCTTTTAACTATTTGTATAATAATCTTCTAGTAACTGTGTTCTATTTGCTTCTTTTCGCACCCCAGGTTTTTATGTAACCCCCCTCACATAATACTCCAGTTGGAGCCTGTGAGGTATGTGAGTAAAAAGTTTATATCGAAGCATTTTTCGGGCATAATGCGAATATGTCGAAATTTCGACCGCAAAGATCGAAGACAGAGGTCATTACCGAAAAGTGATAGGGGCTCCAAGCGAGTGCTTTGTTCTTATATTAAGTGCTGAACGCAGTCACGTTTAAAGAGCGAATACGAAATTCCCGCAGACGCAGCCGTTTTTCACCTTGGGAGCAGTCACGTAAGCACCGATCGCACACGGGGGCTGATGGGTCTTATTGGGCGTGGTTCGTTCAGCTGCCCTCCGCATGTGCATACCGGCAAGAGCAATTTAGTGATTGTGTGGTTCTGTTTTGTTGCGCCATATTCACGAAGCGTTGACTGATTTTTGTTGTATATGTGGTGTCAGCAACAAAGTTGAATGCAGCGGCGGCAACCAACGGCTTATGCGATGCGTTTAGCAGCTAGAGGACGCTTTTGTCGGGCAGAATGCCAACGCGAAGCGGGCAAGCATTACCCAGTTCTTCCTTCAAAAATCATAAAGTTAAGTTTTTCCTGAGAGTTCTTTTCCGTTTATTACAAAAGCTCCCTTAGTGCAGTGGAGCGTTGACAGGCGTGACAGGCCGAGGGCCGCCAAAGCATTCCGCTCCGCGCTGTCGCGCTCAGGTTCTGGGTTTGTAGAAAATTTCGCGTATCACCCAGAAGCAGCTCGCTAGGCAGCCAATTGCAGAAGGCTTTGGGCTACTCAATTTCCGTCCTAGTTCTTTTTTCTTTTTTGTGAGCGAAGTTGGTTTTCCTAGTCCGATTTGAGTGAAGAACCTGCAGACGCTCACTTCGTCTGATCCGTGCATATATGAGTGCATCGAGACAATTCAGTAAAAGCTTGGTAGGGTAGTAAAGGAAAATAAATATGCTAGTGTGGGTAGATATTAATTTTCTAAAGAATAGCATATTAATTTTCTAAAGGAGCAAGAGGAAGTCATTGCTTCCATCGCAGTGTAGTAGCGCACCGCTGAGCTGTGACCTTTTTTTTTTTTTTTTTTTTTTACACGCGATGCGTTACAAAAACATTCATCACCGTTTTACCATACGTCATGCTGTTTAGTGTTAAAAGCTGGATATAGCATAATTGTACTCCCCCTGACTGGCCCAATTGACCTTCATTTCCCCAGCTAGGGAACTGGAGATTGCGGACGCTTTATTAATGTGTGGAGCTATCCACGGTAGCTAAGGAGTTCAGCTCGGCTCTGCTCTCCTCGTCTGAGTTTTTCTTCCTGTTTTGACATGTAAATAATGTATATAAAACTTCTTTGCCAGCTCTACCTGCTGCTCCCCGTCCGATGTCTTGTCCGCCTGATCACGCTACCCAGAACCTTGGCCCCGAACCTGATCGTATCAAGTGGATGGCTGCGGTGTAATGGTCTGCACCTCCAGTCCTGACTCTGGTACAGTAAGTGCACGGTCCTTCTCTTGGAACATTGCCAGGTTTTACAACTTGTAGATATTTGTAAGCTTCGGCAAATGAAGGGTGGTTTTAGAGGCAGATTGGTTTCCTCTAACCACATAGTGCAGGGACTTGCCATTGCTGCAGTAGTCATGGACTGAAAAAAGTTGCACAAACCGGAGCTGGTTTTAATCTTTGGGGAATTGGGCATTGACTGTGGGCCCATCCGCAGAAAACCAGAACTGATTAGGGCAATTGAGGACATCGGTGCGGACGCGGAGGAGATAGCAGAATGTTGGTAGCTTATTCAAGAAGAGTTAAAGAAGGCTGAGGAACAGGAGAAACTCAAAAAGGATCTTGAAGACGAGTAGAATGAAAGGGGGATCGAGAAAAAAACAGCTCGATCTGCAGTTAGCAGAGGCAAAATACACTGGGAGATACACACCAAACTCCGTTGTGAGTCAGGAAGCATCAAGTGTTAAAACAAAAAACCTCTTGCTACCGTACAAACTAGGAGAAGACATAGGGCTTTTTCTCGGAAAGTTCGAGTGGGCGTGTGAAAATGTTGAGTTATCATCCGAGTTTTGGCCCCAGAAACTGCTGACCATCCCATGTGAGGCAGCCCAAGTGCCTGCTCGGCTGACAAAAGAAGGAGCAGCCGACTATTATAAAGCAAAGGCAGCGCTTCTCAAAAAGTACCGCCTATCCCTCAGATGCGTTTTGCCGCCGTTTCAGGGAAACCAGGTAACAACGTAATCAGTTGTTTCCGCATTTCGCTTACAATCTAAAGGCAGACCTGACAGAATGGTAAAAGAGGAGAACAGGCTTTCGGAACTCATGACAAAGTAATAGAAATGAATAACGGCCTGGGGGGCGAGTTGGTGCATGATGGAATTGAACGGCGGCGCAGCACGGAAACGGACACAGACAAGAAGGGGACACCACATGCGCACACTACCAACTATTTATTAAACGGAAAGGTGGCATATTTATACGTCCATCTCAAGCATCAGACTCATCGCCACAGTCCGCTCCAAACCCAACACGTGAACGCCGAGCACCACCAACAGGAAATCAGACAAGATATTTCTAACCTCAGTAGATAAACTATCAAAAACGGGGAAAAAAAAAAAAAAAAAAAATTTTTTTTTTTTTAAACAGAAGGCAGGCCATATCTCATAGCAAATGCAGTGTGGACCGAAAACAGCAGAGTAAGACATGAGAAGCGACCAGCCCGAACCTTAACAAATAAAAAATAAAACAATAAAACAATCGTAGCAAAAGCAGTCAAAGCAGTTAAGCAAAAGCAGTCAGAACCCTAAGCCAACAACAAAAGACGATCGTAGCAAAAGCAGAGTCAAAACAAAAGAAGCAAAAGCAGTAAAAAAAAAAAACTAGGCCAACAACAACAAAAGACGATCATAGCAAAAGCCGAGTCAAACAAAGGAAGCAAAAGCGGTCAAAATCCTCAACCAACACCAACATTCGTAGCTCAAGCAGAGTCAAAGAAATGAAGCAAAAGCAGTCAAACACAATCGTATACCAAAGTCAAAAAAAGGGGGAGCAAAAACAGTCAGGAAATTGTTGTTTTAGGCTGTTGTTTTAGGTTTGACCGCTGTTGTTTCTTTTGTTTTGACTCTGCTTTTGCTACTATCGTTTTATTTGCTTTTAGGTTCCTGGCTGTTCTTGCTCCCCCTTTTTTTGACTATGCCTTTGGTATAGAATTGCTTCATTTCTTTGACTCTCCTTGAGCTACGAATGTTGGTGTTGGTTGAGGTTTTTGACTGCTTTTGCTTCCTTTGTTTGACTCGGCTTTTGCTATGATCGTCTTTTGTTGTTGTTGGCCTAGTTTTTTTTTTTTTTTACTGCTTTTGCTTCTTTTGTTTTGACTCTGCTTTTGCTACGATCGTCTTTTGTTGTTGGCTTAGGGTTCTGACTGCTTTTGCTTAACTGTTTTGACTCTGCTTTTGCTACGATTGTTTTATCGTTTTATTTTTTATTTGTTAGGGTTCGGGCTGGTCGCTTCTTATGTCTTACTATGCTGTTTTCGGTCCACACTGCATTTGCTATGAGATATGGCCTGCCTTCCGTTTAAAAAAAAAAAAAAGTTTTTTTTTTTTCCCCGTTTTTGATAGTTTATCTACTGAGGTCAGAAATATCTTGTCTGATTTCCTGTTGGTGGTGCTCGGCATTCACGTGTTGGGTTTGGAGCGGACTGTGGCGATGAGTCTGATGCTTGAGATGGACGTATAAATATGCCACCTTTCCGTTTAATAAATAGTTGGTAGTGTGCGCATGTGGTGTCCCCTTCTTGTCTGTGTCCGTTTCCGTGTTGTGCCGCCGTTCAATTCCTTAATAGAAGTGATCTTCCTGGAACAATTCTATAGCTGTCTAGGAGCAGAAACGTGTGTGTGGGTGCAAGACAGGCTGGGAAATAAAAGCTTAGAACGTGCAGCAGAGCTGGCCGAAGAATTTCGTGCTAGGTGGGAAACAGAGTGATCGCGTTCTCGGGGAAACCCTAAAGCAAACTAAAAGTTTCCGCGAACCCAGACTGGAAACCTAGCAAGCGGCACCTTGGAGCGAGACGAAAGCCACAGGGCAGTATCGAGTAACTACCCTAAAGTGACAGCCGACAAAGGGAAGGAAACAGAGAGAAAAATCAGTCTGTTTCCGATGCAACGAACCCGTTCACTTTGCCAACACATAGGAAGTTGGTTTTGTTCTCTTTGGCAGATGCAGATGAAAAAAGTATGCGCCTGCTAGAGCCATACCTAAAAGATGCAGGTTAATGGGAAGCATTGTCGGGTTCTGAGAGATTCCGCGGCCATCATGGACGTAATCCACCCAGCATACGTGAAGGCAGCTGACTTAACGGGGGATTGTGCATGTATTAAACAGGTTCCCGTAAAGAATAGCCCATGTGTGCCGGTCGCACGTGAATAGGCCCATTTGGCATTCTGGAAATAGAGGCAGCGGTATCACGGAACCTGCCAGAGCAGTTTCCGTACCTCTTTTCGAACAGGTCAGAGCAGATGCTGCAGGAGGAAGGTCGTAGCTTCGGTGACCGAGCCGTCCAAGCGCTCACTTGATTGAAAGCCCGCGAAATTGCAGCTGAACTCAGCCGAAAGAAGAATGAGCTTTCTCTCGCGATGGGCCAGGCAGTGGCAAACCAAGGTAGTGTCAGATTCTGGTGGAGTGGCTCAGGTCAGTGACAGAGAGGACTTAGAAGGCAGGGAATCGGGCACCGTGTCCCCGAATGAACCAAGGGAGATAGCGTCTATTGTAGTGCAGCCACGTGTGGAACCTTTGTTAGCTCTGGCGAAAGTCGATAGACGATGGCAGCCGAGCCGTAAAAGACATGGTAAAAATGAAGATAAATACAAAAAACATTTGTGGCGAACACCCTTCCTCTCAAGTGTGGCACAGCTTCACAAAGGCCAACCTAGAACGTCCCTAGCTAGGGTGGTTGCGGGAAAAAAAAAAAAGAAAGCTGCGGAGAGTTGAGCGGCCGAGAAGGATAGAATGAGTATGGGAGAAGAATAGGAAATAATGAACGTACTGTATGCATGAAGTGCACATCATAGCCATCGTACTACAAAAATTTTGAAACCGAAGCAGCGATCTACGTATTCTAATTCTGTAGGAAACCATTTGGGAGTAGAAAAGAGCAACTTAATAAGATGTGCATGGTTCTTAAATGAACAATATGTATACAAATGGACGGTTGAATAGTTACAGTAATAAAGTGTTGTGCTAGAATTCTTTACAGCCGTGACCGCAATAAATATTACTCATATTGCTCTTAGCTTTAAGCTCTGGCATTGACAACTCTATCCAAAGAACCGACTGGTAGTGACAGGTTGCTTACAGCTGTTCATGAAAACATAGGCCATCATGATATTATTGCAAGCATATTTGCTCCTTTTTGTACTTGGTTATTACAAGCAAACTTAATTTTGGTCCCTATTCCTAGGGACGCTGCACCTCTTACAACACCCACTGTTCAGTCGCTTTCATTTAAGGTACAAACGTGCCACTGCTGCTTGGTACCTTGGATGAGGTTTTCAATGGGGTTACCTCTGATACCTAGCGATTGCTGTAATATTTATACCAACTACTGCAGTGAAAAAAAAAAAGGTAACACTGCATCACTGTAACTGCTGCATGCACCTTTAAACGTGCCTTAATTTTATTGCCTATTCTTATGGACACATGACCTCTTGCTATTGCTTTGTTCAGTAAGCAATCGTCTTTCATTGCTTCAATTTCTATCTCCACCACTTTCTTGTTGCTCCGGGTGTGATCATGTGATTTCATTGTTCAAATCGTATTGTTTTATCACATGTGAAGGATTTAGCCTATACATAGATGCTTTTTTTTTTTTTAGATGCGCATCGGGAGTGTTTTCTACATAGAAATGAATCGATTGAGTTGTATGACTGGCGCGAAAACAGACAGTTTGGCACCCCCAAAAGATCTGTGTCCTGGGGTTGGAAGGGGAATAAAGAAGAGGTTAATCAGTGAAAAAGCCTGCCTAAAAAGTTACAAAGATGACGCAAAAGCGAAATGCTGATCAGAGTGAGTGATTACTTCTGGTATCCCACTTCACTTGCTATGTGATGTGACTGTATATGAAGCACCTTAGTATATTTTGTGGTATACTCGCTGAAAATTGTGTAGACACTAAATTTTTCCTTGTTCAATTATTTTGAGTGACGCACAAATTGGATTAAAACGAAGTCATCCGCACATCTAATGCCCATAGACATTACATACGTGGATGACCCCATAATTGTGTTCATGCAATAGTTTGTCGAATATATTAATATATTAAAAGTCGCCTTTTTTACTGTTAACCGGAGTAATACATATGCTCCATATCATAGCATTATTTGCCTATAGTTTGTAACTGCTCTTTCTTAAATTGCATTCTACAAAGTATACGTGTGTCATCTTGTACATCTATTTAACTCGCGAACAATTTGCGATCGAATTCCTTTTATGATGTTGTTTCAGCTACAAATAACAAATAACAGTTGTGACAATATAGGTGGCTTTAGGTATAACGTGTAGCGCAGAAATCTTTAATATATGCGATGATATTTTTATTCACCGCATTGCCTAAACGAGCCTGTTTAAAGAGACGAAATGAAAACAAATATGCATGTCTTCGGACACGAACAGTAATCGTGGTGCCATCACCATTTTATTTTAATTAAGTTTTCCTATGTCGTGGGCTAATCTCTCGACATAAAGGAAAGGCCCTTAGGTTTGCAAGATGCGGCGTAGTTTTCCTGAAAAAAGAAAAAAAAAAACGCCTATCACTAAAGAAAACACCGTTTTTTGTCATCTCAAAAAGTTGCACATTTGGAGGCCTCCTGCTTGCGCACTAAAATTTTGTCATCCATTGTTTTTTTACTCACCAAATCAACATAACTTTTATTTGTATCAGTTCAGTTCAGTTCAGTTCAGTCGTTCAGTCGTGTCCGACTCTTCGTGACCCTATTGACCATGTCACGCCACGCTTTCCGGTCTCTCACTATCTTCCTAGCATCACATAACTTAGTCTGCAGTGCCTCGAGGATGCCATCTAACCATCGCGTTCGCTGCCTACCCCTTCTCCGGCGACCCTCAACCTTTCCCAACATCAAATCTTTCTCCAGCGACTCCTCTCTTCTCATCAGATGACCAAAGTAGCTGAGCTTTAACTTTAGAATTTGACCCTCCAATGAGCAGTCAGGGTTTATGGTCGACAGTATCGACTGATTTGATCTTCTGGCAGTCCAAGGAACTCTCAAGAGTCTTCGCCAGCACCACAATTCAAACGCGTCAATTCTTCGGCGGTCAGCCTTTTTCACAGTCCAACTCTCGCATCCATACATCACAACTGGAAAGACCATAGCACGAGTTATACGGATCTTGGTTGACAGACTAATGTCTCTGCTCTTTACTAGGCGGTCAAGGCTAACCATTGCTCTCTTTCCCAGAAGCAGGCGTCTCCTAATTTCATGGCTGCAGTCTCCTTCCGAGGTAATCTTGGAGCCCAAGAAAAGAAAATCTGTCACAGCTTCCACTTCTTGTCCCTTGATGCTCCAGGACTTGATAGGGCAAGACGCCATGATCTTTGTCTTTTTAATGTTCAGTTTAAGCCCAAACTTCTCACTCTCTTCTTGTACGCGCATCAGAAGTCTCTTGAGTTCCGCTTCACTTTCTGCCATTAAAGTGGTATCATCCGCATATCTAAGGTTGTTGATACATTTTCCAGCAATCTTCACTCCAGCTGAAGACTCGTCCAGACCGGCTTTCCTCATGATGCACTCTGCATATAGGTTAAATAGGCAGGGCGACAGTATGCAGCCTTGCCTCACTCCTTTCTCAATCGGAAACCAATCAGTAAGACCATGCCCAGTTCTGACTGCGGCCTCTTGCCTTTCATACAGGTTCCTGAGGAGACAGATGAGGTGAATTGGAATTCCCATCTCTTGGAGAGCTTGCCACAATCTGCTGTGATCTACGCAGTCAAACGCTTTCGCATAATCAATAAAGCAGAAGTAGATGGGTTTCTGGAACTCTCTTGCTTTTTCCATGATCCAGCGAAGGTTGGCAACTTGGTCTCTAGTTCCTCTGCCCTTGCGAAACCCAGCTTGCACGTCCGGAAGCTCCCGATCCACATACTGCTGCAGCCTACCTTGGAGGATTTTCAACATCACCTTGCTAGCATGCGAAATAAGCGCGATCGTGCGGTAGTTGGAACAATCTTTGGCACTGCCTTTCTTTGGAATGGGGATGTAAACTGACCTCCTCCAATCCTGTGGCCACTGCAGGGTTGTCCAAATCTTCTGACATAATGTATGCAGAATGTTAACAGCGTCATGGTTGAGGTTTTGAAGCAACTCAGCTGGAATGCCATCAATTCCGCTAGCTTTGTTCTTAGCAAGGCTGGCTAAGGCCCATTCAACTTCACTCTTCAGGATGCCCGGCTCGAGATCAGTGATCACAACAGTCTTATGTTGGGTTTTCACATTCGGGTCCTTCTTGTACAGTTCTTCTGTGTATTCTTGCCACCTCTTATTTATCTCTGCGGCTTCAGTGAGGTCCTTGCCTTGTTTGTCCTTTATCACGCCCAGCTTAGCACAGAAGCTTCCTTTGATATCTTTGATTGTCTTATACAGAGCTCTTGTGTTCCTTAATTGGCTGTTGTCCTCAACTGCTTGGCACTGTATGTTCAGGAAGGCATTCTTATCTCTCCTTGCTATTTTCTGAAAATCCGCATTGAGAACCTTGTATCTTTCTCTTTCCCCTATAACTTTTGCCATCCTCCTTTCCTCAGCTATTTGCAAAGCCTCCTCAGATAACCAGATTGCTTTCTTGCACTTCTTTTGCTTTGGAACTACCTTAGTAGCAACTTCTTGTACTATATCGCGAACATCAGTCCACATCTCTTCGGGCTCTTTGTCTTCTAGGTCTAATTCTTGAAATTGATTCCTCACTTCCACAGCATATTCTAATGGAACTTGATCCAGATTATACCTGAAAGGCCTTCTAGTTTTCTGCGTTTTCCTCAATCGAAGCTTAATCTTGGCAACAAGAAGCTGATGATCGGTGCCACAATCGGCCCCAGGCCTTGTTTTTACTGCTTGTATAGCGCTTCTCCATCTCTGCCGGCAAATAATATAATCGATCTGATTCCTGTACAGACCGTCCGGTGAAGTCCATGTGTACAGGCGCCTCTTGTGCTGTTGAAAATGAGTATTCGCTATGGTCAGGTTGTTTTCTTGACAAAACTCTACTAGCCTCTGCCCGGCTTCATTTGGCTCACCAAGACCGAACTTGCCTGTAATTCCGGATATTTCTTCACTCCCTACCTTAGCATTCCAGTCTCCTATGAGAAAAATGACGTCTGATGATGGGGTGCGGTCTAAAAGGCATTGTAGGTCCGCATAAAATCTCTCAACGTCAGCTTCTTCAGCAGTAGTGGTCGGTGCATAGACTTGGATAACTGTTATGTTGAAAGGGTGACCTTGGATCCGAAGTGAAATCATTCGGTCGTTTTTGGGGTTGTACCCTAGCACTGCTTTGCCCATTCTTCTGTTTACTATGAGAGCGACCCCATTCCTTCTCTTGGATTCGTGCCCACAATAAAAGACATAATGGTCGCCGGAGTTAAATTCTCCTATTCCGGTCCACTTGAGCTCGCTGATACCCAAGATATCAATGTTCAATCTGTCCATTTCTCGCTTGACGATATAAGAAGTATTAAAAGCTTGTTCCATTGATTCAGTTGATTTAGTAAAAAATTGCAAACTTTGCTTCAGGACTAACGCGCTACAAAAATGTTAATTTTCGGCCTTACATACTGGCGTAATGCGTTACGTTATTTGCACTAAAACATTCTGTGTTTATTACGCAGGTTATATTGTTAATTTAAGGCAGAATCTGGAGCTCTATGCTGGTATGTGTGTTCTTTGTAACGCCTCCAAAATTATTATGCTGGAAAGAGATTTGCTTATGATTATAATTATAAAAAATTACACATTGAAAAATGACTTTCAAAATTATATGAAGGAAAGAAGCCAACAGTCGGCGAGGCCGAGGAAAGCGTTGGGGCTGGTACTTTTATGTCTTTTTTTTTTATGTTTACTTGGATAATCACAGAAATTATTAATGTAATCTGATTAGGGGAAAGATAATTAAACACAAAGTAGAAGAAAAAACAACGTGCCGATGGTGGGAACCGAACCCACGACCTCCGAATATCGCGTCCGGTGCTCTTCCAACTGAGCTACATCGGCCGCTGTCCCCCCTGCTACTTTCTTGGGTATTTATGTTTTCTGTATACGAACCTTGAGAGTGTTCACCGGCGCCAACCTCAACCATAGCGGTGGACGTGGAACATCCTTTGTTACCGCCAGCGTCACATAGAACGTGATCAAGAGCAAGGGCGAAAGCTGTGCTAGAACCCTGTTACGTTACCTATGGCTTCAAGACTGCCAGAACCGAGACCCCCGTACGCTACAAGCAGATCAATTAAGGGGAAATGAGGGTGCTCATTATAATACATGAAGGAAAGAAGCCAACAGTCGGCGAGGCCGAGGAAAGCGTTGGGGATGGTACTTTTATGTCTTTTTTTTTTTTTTTAATGCTTACTTGGATAATCACAGAAATTATTAATGTAATCTGATTAGGGGAAAGATAATTAAACACAAAGTAGAAGAAAAAACAATGTGCCGATGGTGGGAACCGAACCCACGACCTCCGAATATCGCAATTATCCAAGTAAACATTAAAAAAATAGAAGACATAAAAGTACCATCCCCAACGCTTTCCTCGGCCTCGCCGACTGTTGGCTTCTTTCCTTCATGTATTATAACGAGCACCCTCATTCCCCTTTAATTGATCTGCTTGTAGCGTACAGGGGTCTCGGTTCTGGCAGTCTTGAAGCCATAGGTAGCGTAAGAGGGTTCTAGCACAGCTTTCGCCCTCGCTCTTGATCACGTTCTATGTGACGCTGGCGGTAACAAAGGACGTTCCACGTCCGCCGCTATGGTTGAGGGTGGCGCTGGTGAACACTCTCAAGGTTCGTATACAGACAACATAAATACCCAAGAAAGTAGCAGGGGGGACAGCGGCCGATGTAGCTCAGTTGGAAGAGCACCGGACGCAATATTTGGAGGTGTTGGGTTCAGTTCGCACCATCGGCACGTTGTTTTTTCTTCTACTTCGTGTTTAATTATCTTTCCCCTAATCAGATTACATTAATAATTTCTGTGATTATCCGAGTAAACATTAAAAAAAAAATACATAAAAGTACCATCCCCAACGCTTTCCTCGGCCTCGCCGACTGTTGGCTTCTTTCCTTCATGTATTATAACGAGCACCCTCATTTCCCCTTCAAGATTATAGTATTGTTAGTTATGGTCAAAGCAGAGGAATGGAATACAATATTAATAAACTTGATTGAATACTACTGCACCTAGCAATAAAAAAAGAGTGCAGGACAGAGAAAAAGTTCAGCCTTCACTTGCGTTCTGTCATGAATTTGACAGAAATAGCGAATAATTCAATTTTAAGCTATATTAAGTCTTTGCCGACAAGCAGAAAAAGGGTTTATAAGCTCTGACAAGGCTTTAAATTTTACTTAAGGTAAAATGTAACTAAATTCAGCAAATACTAAATTGAAGATTTGATGCCTACTCCATGAGGGAGCCATATAAGCACATTTATAGAATAAAAACAGGCATTTTTATGTTTCTAATAATTCATTTTGCAGAATTGAATATATTTACTGACTCGTATTAACAAAGTAGTTTGCATTGTTTCCAGAGATTTTGATACAAATCGATGTTGCGGCAGTTTCTTCAATTCTAATCAGTTTTCCTTATTTTACCATTTTTTAAAATTTTGCCCGATTTTAATATAATATGCAGAAAAAAACAAATCTAGAGCTTAAATTTTTTTTAGAAATAAAGAATGGAACCTAGATAATCTAGAGATAGTTTCAGTGCCACAATATTATTGGATCTTGCAAGAATGCAGACTGAATTTGGCCATTATCAGGACAAGCACTCGGTTTAGTATTCAACGTTATATTTTTAAACAATATAACGCAACACATTTTAGTCCGTGATATTTTTGAGGCACTGAAGATTCTTGACCGAGATTTGAATGAAAATCGAATATGATCCTTTTTTTATTTGCAGCAAATTTACACTTTACTGCTGTTTTCGAATTTTGGGCAATTTTGATAAGTTGTGGAGAACACACCTAGCGGTCTGGAGCTCCAAAAATTGCTTGGAATTAAGAACATGTGTTAGGAAGTGAAAACATTTAGTGCAACCAACCTAAGCATCATATTCCAGTATATAAGATTCAAAATGAATATTTTTGCAGCCCATTGCTCTTGAAGCAAAGTTTGCGATTTTTTAATAACTCAACTTCAAAAACAAGACTGGTTTCTAATAGTGTTTGTAAATGTAAAACCTGCATATATTTAGTGAGTAAAACATAGTAGATGACAAAATCGTGGTATCCAAACTTGCAACATTTTGAAATGGCAAAAACAGCGTTTATTTTCTACCTCTAAAGATATACCGTACAATTTTTTTGTTTTCAAGGAAACTACGCCATATCTTGCAAAGCTAAGGTTAATTCCTTTGTTTCTGATATTTGCCCATCACATACAAAAATTTAATTGGAAACTAAAGATGGTCATGGGACCTCGATTATAATTCTTATCTAAGGCACCCATATATACGCTGTGGGAAAGCCGCTATCAAGGGCTTATTTTTAAAATTACATATTTCGAACGGTTGTGCCATCTAAGAAAATTTGAAAGCTAGGCGCACCTTCGGTGTCTCCAGCCCTCACTTTCTGTTACAGCTGCACTTGCGAAGCTGAATTAATACGTTGAGTACTTTATTTTAGCCACGTATATTGCGCTGTTGCATGTCAATTTTAAGATAGGCTGCAGTGACGCGATTCTCGTAGTATTTGTAAGTGAAATCTGTAAAGCTTACAAATCTACCCATTAATATGCTCTCATGCAGGTTTTATGCACAGTACATTACACCTGCTGTGCCCGATAGCTTGAGACAAGGGTTAGAAATAAACCATTGGAAACAGGCGATGGAAACCGGGGGTGCATTGCTGGCAGCCACTTTGCACAGCGCAGTACATTTTTATTTTCTGCATAGGAAAGTGAGGTTATTTGCTCCAAGTACTAAATATTCACTTTAGACAATAAATAGGAGTCGGTGAGCACATTCGGAAACCCGTTTTGATATTTGCGGTTAGAAACCTCATGTGTACCTTTTTTTCCGTCTGCAGAAAAATTCCGGGTTATGTAGATACCGAAACCGTTACCAGCCCATTCGCGCACCTCAATTGCGCTGCTCTCAACATGATTTTGAGCGGACGAAACAACCTGCCGCTATGATGGCTGGCCCCATGCATGAGTAAGGGCGATATGCTGGCAATGGTCGCTTCACGTCGGCCCTTTGGCACACATGAAGGTGCGAGTTACAGTGAGCGCGCTGAACTTTGCAATGCGGATAATGACTACAAAGCGGTAAGGATATAAATGAGTGTGAAATGGGTTTTACTGAGGGTTCAACGGAATATAGTCCTCTGTAAGCTGCACGGCGATAGCACAGGAACACAGTCCGTCTAGGCACAAACCAGCGAGCTCGAGCAGCGCAGCGGCACGTCGTTGTTCTCTTCCTCGTGCTTCGTGACATCTGCTCTTCGTTTACTACAATTTCCCCGGGAGCGAAGAGGAGCCACCCTGGCGACCTATGGCGAGGGCAAGACGAGCGGGTCGTAGTATGTTTTGAGGCGACTCACGTGCACAGTTTCGCGGCCGCAATGACGCATGTCCGAAGAGGGAGTGAGTGGCTCCACGATATAATTTACAGGGGAGGTTTGGTGAACGATGCGGTAGGGGCCGTGGTATTCAGTTCGAAATTTCGATGACAATCCCGGTGGGGTGCCAGGAACCCAGAGCCAAACGAGGGACCCTGTAGGGAAAACATGTGGCGTCTGATCTTTGTCGTGACGATGCTTTTGGTGGTCTTGAGATTCCAATGTTAAACTGCGGGCCAGCTGGCGACATTCCTCCGCATACTTTGCAGCGTCAGAAAGTGGAGTCCACTCGGAGGAGTCTGGTCGATATGGTAATATAGTGTCCATCGTGGACAAAGCCTCACGCCCATAAAGGAGGAAGAAAGGGCTAAATCCAGTGGTTGACTGCGTGGCGGTGTTGTAAGCGTACGTCACTAAAGGAAGAACAGCGTCCTAGTTAGTCTGATCGGCAGCAACGTACATCGTGAGCATATTTCCGAGAGTACGATTGAAGCGCTGTCAGCCCGTTAGTTTGAGGGTGATAGGCTGTGGTGGTTCGATGTATGATGCGACATTCGGCCAGTAGAGCTTCAACGACATTGGAAAGGAAGACTCGGCCTCTGTCACTAAGCAGCTCACGCGGCACGCCGTGGCAAAGGATAAAATGATGAAGCAAGAACAGGGCAACCTCACGGGCAGTAGCGGCAGGAAGGGCAGCGGTCTCCGCATATCGGGTGAGGTGGTCGATGCCGACCATAATCCAGCGGTTCCCAGAGACCGTGCGGGGAAGTGGCCCGTAAAGATCAACGCCAATGCGATCAAATGGACGGGCCGGGCATGGAAGGGGTTGTAAGAGGCCAGAAGCACGAGGTGTGGATGGCTTGCGGCGCTGACAGGCGATGCAGGAGCGGACGTATTCGCGAATATAACCGTACATTCCGCGCCAATAGTAGCGTTGAGAAATTCTTTGAAACGTCGTGACTACACCAGGATGGGCACACTGAGGGTCGGCATGGAAAGAGGCGCAAATTTCATGTCGTAAATGGCGGGGAATGACGAGAACCCACCGTCGACCATCAGTCATATCATTGCGGCGGTAGAGAAGACCGTCTCGTAGGGCAAAGTGTGGTGCTTGACGGCGTAAAGTCCGAGAAGGCGCAGCATTGGGAGAAGTGGACACGATGTCGATAAGAGATGCGAGCCACGGGTCTTTGCGCTGCTCCACAGGCATATCGGCGATGGTTAGAGTCGAGAGGACGGGATCAGCCGCCGTGGAGCAAGCAGGTTCGTTGGATAGGGGAGAACGAGACAGAGTGTCGGCGTCCATGTGTTTACGGCCAGAACGATATACAACTCGAATGTCAAATTCCTGAAGGCGGAGGGCCCATCTTGCGAGGCGGCCGGACGGGTCTTTAAGAGAGGACAGCCAACATAACGCGTGGTGGTCCGTGACGACTCAAACTGGCGACCGTACAGGTAGGGTCTGAATTTCGTTAGTGCCCACACAATTGCCAAACACTCTTTTTCTGTAACTGAGTAGTTGCATTCAGCTTTAGAGAGAACACGACTCGCGTAGGCGACGACGTATTTGTGAAAGCCGTTTTTTCGTTGAGCCAAGACAGCTCCGAGGCCAATGCCACTCGCATCACTATGGACCTCAGTGGGTGCTGTCGGGTCGTAGTGGCGAAGGATTGGTGGCGATGTCAAAAGATGGCGCAATGCGGTGAACGCTTCGTCGCACTTGGCTGACGAATCACTTAACTCACTGTTTCTCCCGAGTAGCTTCGTCAGGGGTGCAATAATAGAAGCAAAGTTCCGTATGAAGCGTCGAAAATACGAGCACAGACCTATGAAGCTTCGAAGTTGCTTGAATAAGAACGGTTTAGGAAACTCTGCGACTGCGCGCAGCTTGGCCGGATCAGGACGAACACCTTCCTTAGAGACGATGTGACCCGAAATTGTCAACTGCTGGGCACCGAAGTGCCACTTCTTAAGATTCAATTGTAGGTCAGCGTCAGTAAGACAAACCAAAACTTGCCGCAAGCGCTCTAGGTGCGTAGCGAAGTCAGTGGAAAAGACAACAATGTCGTCCAAGTAGCAGAGGCAGATGTGCCACTTGAACTTCCGCAAGATGTTATCCATCATTCTCTCGAATGTGGCGGGCACATTGCACAGGCCGTAGGGCATCACATTAAATTCATAAAGGCCATCCAGCATCACAAATGCGGTCTTAATCTCTGTCACAGGCGGCCATCGGTACTTGCCAGTAACCGGAACGTAAATCAAGGGGTGAAAAGTACTCGGCACCTTGGAGGGAATCAAGAGCTCGTCTATACGCGGCAGGGGGTAATTGTCCTTGTGGGTAATTTTGTTCAGGCACCGGTAGTCAACACAAAAGCGAACTGAGCCATCTTTCTTCTTTACTAGCACCACTGGTGAAGACCAGGGGCTTTGAGATGGACGGATCACACCACGTTGTAGCATGTCCTCAACTTGCTCATTGATCACGCGACGCTCTGCCGCTGACACACGATAGGGGCGCTGTCGAAAAGGCGTTAGAGCCAGTCTAAATATGATGTGCGACTGTGGAAGTGCGGCCGAGAGGTGTGTGGGCGGCGTCGAACGCGGAGCAAACCGTCTGTAAAAGGGCCGCAAGCTGCGTTCGGTAGGTGGAAGGAAGGGCGTCATCGATGGCGGTTCGGAAGAAGTCGTCTGGCAACGAATCAGGCGTCGGATCAGACTGCAGAGCATCGATGTAGTTACCACATTTGGTCTTGGAGGCATCCAGGTCAGACAGAAGGTGGGCTGGTTCAATGGAACTGGGAGATTCCCCCGTAGCAAAGTAATCAGGTGCGGAGACGGATTGTAGATGAGTAGCTTCGTGAAGCCACCGTGAACATTGAGAACAGCAGACGACAGCGGCAGGTGCTTGCGGTGGATGAAGGATGCAGACGGCGTAAATAGAACACTAACGGCTGACACGGCAGGACACGAAAGAGGCACAAGGGCACAAGCTTCTGGAGCTATGTCGACATCTTCAGCGATGGTAAGCTTTTGAGGACACACTGAACGGTTGTCGTCGTGCAGTACGTCGCACAGTGCAGAAAATTCCACTTCAGCTCGGGCGCAATCGATCACGGCGTTATTTTTAGACGAAGTCCCATCTAAGGATCACATCGTGAGAACAAGACGACAAAACTGCGAACTCGACACTGTATAAAAGACCTTCAATGACGACACGCGCTGTACATGCTGCTAAAGGTGCAATCCTCTCTTCGCTGGCAGTGCGGAGCGAAAAACCGTTAAATGGCGTTGTAACTTTTCGTAATCGTCGGCAAAGTCGCTCATGAATCACAGACACTGCAGCACCTGTATCGACCAGCGCATGTACAGGCAGACCATCGCTAGAGATGACTATAACGTTCGGGGGCGAAATATGAGGCCTTGAGCTTTTCGCAGAGCAAGCAGTTCTCGCCTCAAGAACCGCGGAACTTAGTTTCCCTCATCAGCAGGGGGTGGTCGCCGGCACATTGGTGACAGTGACCTGCGACGTGGAGGAGAACGATGGGTCGTGTACGAACGCTGTTCGGCGGCGTATGCAGGTGAAGACGGAGCAGAATGAAGCAGCGGTGGGGAGTACTTCGAAGACGCAGGCTCGGGACGCGCAGCCATGCGGCGACGGCGCCGACGGGCCACGTGTCCAGGGCAACCACAGTAGTAACTTGGGCGATTGTCCGAAGTGTGCTACGGGTTGTAATAGCGCGGAGTCGCAGGATGAAGCGGTGTATAGCGTAGGACAGGCTGCACGGGTGGTAACGGCTCAGGCGGAGGCCGCGTAGGTCAAAGGGGCTGGGACAGAAGGTTGGCTATATTGTAGTGGTGCTCCGACGTATGTCAAGGGAGCGACAGCAGGAGCTTCAGGAAGCGTGGGAAGTACTGTGACCTGTTCGCGGATGACCTGCTGCAACTTTGGAACCAAAGGAGGGGAAGCGTCAGGACGATGGGGAACGAGGGATGTATTTTCGGGGTTTCCTATTGTACTGGGGAACAAAATACAGACGTGAGGGTTCTTTATCGCAAATAATGAAACGTGGTTTGTGCCGGTACTCTTCAAAGTAGCAACACCATTTAATGTGTAAGTCATTAATCAGTAACTTAGGTAAATAATGTCAATTAAGGATTCCAAAGAAAACCTTTTCTGTGGCGCTCAAGGTAGCTTCCAGCGATATGTATCTGGTTTCCTTCCCCTGCCTCAGAAATGTCTTTTTTCCCCCTTGGATCAAATTTGCTTACACAAGCAGTATATGTGTAAAAATATATCATCCGATGACTACATCACCACTGATCCCACTGAAGGTCCTTATATTTGCTTGAGTGACAGCCTTTTATCACTTTAACAGGCTAGAAAATTCACATGAATACGGAATGAAGGCTGATATTTTCTTTCGTATATTTTCTAGGATGCCTGAGGAGAGGCAGCGTGTACCTGAGTGACGTCCTCTCCAGGAAGACCGCGGCAGCAGTCAAGCGATGGCTCGTAACAGTGAAGTAATGGGACTGCAGGCACAATGAGCAGGGAAACGTGACATCTTCAACTCAGCCTAGAAGCTGAATGCCAGAATAAATTGCTGTGAAGCCTCACAAACTTAGTAAGCTGTAAGTGCCATTTTTTTATTCGGAGGGCTTTGAGCCTTTCGAATATTTAAGAAAGACCAATAAAAAGTGCTGTTTAAACCTACATTTGTCAATGCACAGGCTTTTTTAAGCTACATACGTATGGGTTGCTTTTCACCTGCCCGGAGAACAGCACTGCTGATGCCACAAAGTTAGAGCCCGCTTGGAGGAGAAGATGCGCATCTCAAAATGCTGCCGCAGCGCTAATTTTCAGCAACAATAGCACTGCGCACGCTTTAATGGGTAAACGATAGGCCATGGAT
Organism: Amblyomma maculatum; assembly: GCF_055883805.1. Lineage (NCBI taxonomy): Eukaryota > Metazoa > Arthropoda > Arachnida > Ixodida > Ixodidae > Amblyomma > Amblyomma maculatum. Next base: position 123,535,391 of record NC_139350.1, read on the forward strand.
GAGTAGATCACTAATTACACATGGATAGGCCACTGGGCAGCGTGTAGTGCCGAAGTAGTTGGGCCATGTGGGTAAGCCAGCGCCCATGCATGACCCTAGCGTGGCAGTAGGCTGGTCAAGTCGGCAATACTCATTGGCCCGAGGTCTACTGCCGATGGTGGATAAACCACCTGCCAGCGGGTACCACCAACAAGGTTGGGCCATGTGTGGGTAAGCCATGGCCCATGCATGACCCAAGTGCGGCAGTAGGTTGGCCAAGTCTGCAAGCCATGGCCCATGCATGACCCTAGCGCGGCGGTAGGCTGGCCAAGTCGGCCATACTCGTTGGCCCGAGGTCGATTGCCGATGATTGGCCATTCTTAGGCCATTGTCAATCCCCGACCTCGGGCTGAGGTTGGTCGCCTAGGTTGGCCCGGTGAGTTTCAGTCGGCCATATTGCCAAGGGCCGAGCGCGGGCCAACCATAGGTTTGCCGCTTGGGATATTATTAGC